>NC_034409.1:62994079-63294079 GCF_002078875.1 Numida meleagris | reverse complement strand
AGTCATATTTTGGTGATATTGCAATGGAACTTTTTTTTTTCCTTTATTTGGCAAAGGAAAAAAAGGTGGGGTTTTTTTTTTTTTGCATCAACATTAAAAACTGTAGCATTTTAAAAACTCAGAATTGTAGTATCTGTACAAAAATGCGCCAACATTTTTTCTTAATAGGCAGATGAATTATTAGAATTACTTACCATTAGTCTCTGATTTTTTCCCCATAGCTGTTACCTGTTTGAAAAAGTAATAACTCCTTATAAAAGTTGAATGTGGGGAAATGTAGTTATTTATAATAGGGGGAAAAAGTCATCCCAATGCTAAGGGCACAGTTCCAAGCACAAGTCAGTTCATCCAAATAGAAATATAGAAGTTTCATGCTATCTATGACTTACGGTGCCTCACTGCACTGCACTTTTATAGACAAAAAGGTACATTAATAACACAAGACATGTAGAGGACTAATTCCAGCTGACTGACAGTATGGCAAACAGTGCCTCCCCCAACCCCACAAAAAGCCCCACACAGAGATATCAACACCTCAACCATGTGCAAATGCGTTACCTTTGAAGAAGCAGCAGCTGGCTTTTCAACTGACTGCTTTTCCCAGAGATTACGTTTGCCGGATACATCTCCTGGTCTTAAGTCCTGTATTTTTAAATCAATGAAAGAGAACACGCAACAAAACAAAGCTTTAGTTCAGGTTTATCTTAATTTGACAGAGGAAAAGTTAGAATGCGACTTCCTCATAAGAAGAGTAGAGGAGCATCTACAAATGGTAAATATATTGTTTATCAAGTACAAATCTCTCCTCATACATACATGCTTTAACACAAAATCCAGACCTGCTGCATCTATTTGTTTTTTCACAGACAGGCTAAAACGTATTACATTTATCCCAGACAGTACAATGAAAAGTTACTTTTTTAAGGAAAATATAATTCTTTGAAATAATATTTCAGTCAAGGAGTAATTCTATGGAAGTTTATCTCAGGTACGTTCAATCAGAATCAAAATATTTCATTAAAATAATAGTTTAAAAATAGAGTTGGATTTTAATACAGCAGATCCTTCTCTGCATTCTTAAACACACGTTTCAAGATTTAACACAGTAGTCACTCATGTCCATTCGAATTTCCATTGTACAATGTCCACTGAGTTTTCTGCACACAAGGATTTCTAACCTAGCATAGAAAAACACTTAGTGAGGTACAGACACCTCTGGAAGAGGTGTTTGAACCCAACAGTGAAGTCATAGATTAACCAGCCTATTCTGTACCCCAAAAGGTGAGTTCAGCAGTAACAGGGAGAATGATGTAGCAAAATTGCAGTGGACTGTCTGCATGTCTGCTCTCAAGTACTTCAAAATATTTATTTATTGTGGGGGGATGGGGTGGCGTAGGGAGTTATTCGCAACTAAGAAACTACAGGTTTCCCTTTGATTTATCCTTATAGAAAAATAAAAACCACACAGATATGCATTATTCTTCAAGGTCAGTTATAGACAGATTTACCTGACCGACTTAGAAAACAGACCCACAAAGAAGAGGAGGACTGGAGGTTTCTTCAAGCAGAGATATTGAAAGAAGAAAGAAGAATCTATTGAGAAAGAGGGAAATGAAGACATGGATAGAAACAGTTGTCTGAGGAGAAAACTAGAGGTTAGTTTTATGATATCTAAAAGATGAAACTTAGAATAAAGAGAAAATGTGGAGGCAGATTCTGTACTCATTTTCAGCACTTGCAATTAAATAGAGCCACCATAATCATAGAATCATAGAATGGCTTGGGTTGGAAGGGACCTCAAGGATCATCAAGCTCCAACCCCTCTGCCGCAAGCAGGGCCGCCAACCTCCACATCTAATACTAGACCAGGCTGCCCAGGGCCCCATCCAACCCGGTCTTGAACACCTCCAGGGACAGGGCATCCACAACCTCTCTGAGCAGCCTGTGCCAGCACCTCACCACTCTCTCTCAGTAAAGAACTTCCCCCTGATATCCAACCTAAATCTTCCCTCCTTCAACTTAAAACCATTTCCCCTTGTCCTACCGTTATCTACCCTTTCGATGAGTTGAATGACTTAATAATGACTTCTTTTCTTTTTTATTACTTTCCATGAGGACACAGTCTCTATGCAGCAATCAGTAAATACGGACTTGAGGGACAACATCGCAAATTGCAAGTTCCTCTTTGGTACAAATAAGCACGTGAGTGAAGAAAGTGTACATCAAACTGCACCTTTTACAAAGGGCAAGTGAACCAGCAGAAACAAACTACACAAAGCTATGGGAAGAAACCGGTTATTTAATAAAAGCCTAAAGCTGAATCATTAACACAATGAATGATGTCTTTCCATTTCCCCTGGGGAATTGTATGCCTAGAGCCTCAGTTCCTCACCTCTGCCCTTAGCTACCCAACAATTACCTGTTTCTGTTCCTTTCCTTATCTACACTGTTGCTTCTCACTTTCCTACTTTACTAATTTGTTCACATTTTCTGCTCTGATTCTTGCTGAAGAAATAGGCAGGCTAAAGAGCCTTCATTAGAAATGACATTTATGCCCTAAAAGGATTACAGTATTTCAGCTATGTCTACAAAATTACTCAGAAGATTTTTACGGGGCAGGGGCCAAAGCACAAGTGTTTCATTCAAATTCTATGCCTGGTAATTTCTGAATTAACAAGGCCTTCACAGACAGAAAAATCCCTCTCTGCTAGGGGAGCACTGTCTCTCTAAAACACCCCTCAGTTTTAAGATCAGAATCACCCTGTTCCCTATCCTCTTTTCTAACTGTCCAAGAATTAACAGTGATGGGCCTCCAGCTTCCAGGAGAGGATGGGCAGTAATGTTCCTCTAACGGCCATTAATCAATTAAGGAAGCACCGTCACCACATCTGTCCCAGGAGAGAACCCGCTTACAGAAGAGATTGTTGCAGGTTAACTTACAGAAGGTTTTGGAGCAGGTGATTTGTTACCCTCTGGGGTCTTGGTTAACCATTCATTGATACGACTGGAGACACCAACTTTCAGTCCGGCAGTTTCCTACAAAATAATAAAAGCTAATCAGAAGACTTTCAGAATAGCTTCTGCTTTATTTGTAATGGTTTGGATTTAAAACCAAAGCCAAACCCGAGTTTCATACAGCAATCCTCACTATGGTTATGGCTGAGAGTCATTCTGTCTACTCTGAAGATACTACCACTATGATCTACACAGCACTGCTTCCCTCTAGTTTTCATTAATGATAAATGTGGTCTGACAGAATCATTTTCATTTTAGTGCTAACCCAAAAATAAACCCTAGACACAAACATTCTATTTCTGTCATAACTTCAGTCTCTAAGGAGAACAAAATAGCCTAAAGAAGAAGGAACACCAATAAGTTATTTGGTCTAGCTTTTTGGTTTGTTAAACTATCTTTTTTTCAAAAAAGTATACAACAGAGGAGTTAACTGGCCTAAAATTTCTATCATTTAAAGAAATCTTAAAAGGCTAAAAAATTACCAAAATTTCTTGGCTATTTGTAAGTATCCTCCTTTAGTCTATGGCTTGGTTTTTCCGCTAAGGTGAATCCTCATCAGCTTACATGAATTTATAGGAAGGAAATCCGGCCTTAAGAATTTATGTAAAGTAGATAAATGTCTCATGAACGCTTCTATCCATGATCTATAAAACATCAGTAGCTTGTCTGTTTAATCTTACTCTGCGCCTAAAAAGAATCTTTCCCAACACAAAGAATTTCTTTGTACCCAGCTTGAACTATCCAGATACATTTGTCTAAGATATCTGATGTGACTCTGGAATGTCTCATAACTTAGCACAGTGTGTCACTAAATTCTTCCATTACACTCAATATTGCAGCCACATCGTTCTGTGGATTTCTGAGGATTTCAAGATCCTTTGTGATATTCTTCACCAGTGATATGAAGAGGAGCAGTCAGGCTTACTCAACATGAACTGCAAGATAAGGTCCATAATATAATTCTATATAATTACCATGTGAAATTAAATACATACCTTATTTGGTGTTCCTGTTCCCCCAGGTGATGAAAAAACATTCCCTTTCTCCCACATGCTCTTGATATTACGGACACCCTCAGCTGGAACAGGAAGGTCAGAGGCTGCTGGTTTGGCTGGTTTTGCAGCCTTGTTGCCCTGCAAAAGAATTAAGGCAGCTGGCATTAAGAGACAACCTTGTAGTAAGTGCTGCAGAATGCAGTAGCTGTAAGTTCCAGCAGCAACCATGAAAAGACGGAGAGAAAAGACCCTGCTAAAAGATGCCACTGAGACTCTTCTCTTTCTGATTTGCCCTTGGTCAGGCACCCTTGACGCAAGAGGCTAAGAAAACTACAATCACGCAGATTTTTGCATTTCTTACACTTCTAAAGGTTGTAGAAAACCACTGCTCTGAATGTAACCGTTCCAAGGTTTTAATTTGTCTTCTTTTGAGTCACACCACTCAAATACTGACATACTCTCAGCATTTCTCTTTCATTATCATTGCTAGGGAAGTTGTTATGCAGAGGCAACTTTGTCATCCATCATCAGATTTGCTTTACCTGCCCCAAACAAGTTAACCTCACAGCTTGCGATTCTAGAGGTAAATTTATGTTGTTACATTATATTTGGAATTATGTGGGGCTTTTTAGGAGTGGGGTGGGGGTGGGTATCGATTTAGGGTTTTTTGGCAGTTTGTCTTTTGCATGGTTACCAAAAGAAGTGGGCCAAACATAGCCGGTTCCTTCTCTTCAAAATTCTTGTACATTATACATAACACAGACTTGAGAGGAGTAGGAGCTTATATGAGCTATCAGGATAATATCCCTGTTAATGATCTTTTTATTCCCATTATACTTATCACCTCAGGTCTGCTGCATTAACCAGTATCTTACACATTACCTGTACTCATTGTCTTATAAAAATAGTTTATAAACAAACAAATAAAAAACTACTTTTTCTTGAAATATGAAAAGAAAAAATAAGCCAAGTTTTGTTTAAAAGAACATTATTGGCTGTTCTTTGTCAAAAACACCTGGGATTGAATTCTACTTGTCTTCATTACTATTAACCTGTTTCTTCTTTGTCACTTCGTATCTTCCTAATTCACTGAAGTGTCTCACTGCCCAGAATTTTCACACTGAAGTGGCAATAAGCAAAACAGGCCCAGTTCCTCATTCTCCTAAATAAGCTGCTAAGTCACCCTAAGCAAATTAGCTCAGGATGGCTGTCATCTCTCTGCTGAGAGACAGGATACAGATGTCACTCAAGAGATGCTGACTGAATCCTTCAAGAGCTTTTCCAAGCTGACAAAGCAGACAGTATATTTTGTAGTTCGAAAGGGAAGACGTGAAGCAAAGACTATGTTTAAATGCATATATTCAGGTTAGTTATTGGCACACCTCAAGCATTTTGGTTTTGGAGTCTCTTTAAAAAGAGCTTTTGGGACAAAAAAAACACTGATATTTTTAAACAGTAAAATATAGGGTGATTATTAAAGCCTCAAAGCCATTAGTAAATAAAGCCATTGTGACCTGGAATTAACTTACCACAACTGCACTAGTGTATTGCTCAAGTCTACTGTCAATCTTTGAGACAACTGCTGTCGTGTGGGCAGGTTTCATACCACTTTAGGGAGCAGAAATAAAGAAAGGAATTATTATTCCCTCTGATTAAACATTTTGACTGAATCTACAATCTGTGTTGTTGTTTTTTTTTACCTCTTCTGAGCAGATTTGTTCAAAAATTCTGCTCGTTCTTCTATCTAGAAGAGAAAGAAACAAGAGTTACAAATTTTAAGGTAACACAGGCAGCTTGAACAAGACCAGAATAAAACACCATTTTAAATGACAAAAGATCAATCTAAAAGAGATGAGTTCCAACAGAAATCACTACAGACACACACAGAGGTTTATAATCAGGAGTCTCAACAGATGCATTAAGAGTGGATATAATTTTCTGCATTAATGAGTTTGTATTGTGTGTATTCTTTAGTGTTTCATTTGTAACAAGAGTTTAAATCAGCAATGCAGAAAGGAAAAAAAAGGGAAGAAGTTTATAGAATCACAGAATTGTTTGAGTTGGAAAGGACCCTTGAAGGCCATCTGGTCCAACTCCCCTGCAATGAACAGGGACACCCACAGGTAGATCAGGGTGCTCAGAGCCCCATCCATCCTGACTTTGAGTGTCTCCATGGACGGGGCACCCACCAGCTCCCTGGGCAACCTGTTTCAGTGCTTCACTATCCTTAGAGTAAAAATTTTTTTCCTTATATCCAATCTAAATCTGCCCTCTTTTAGTTGGAAACAGCCCCAGCTCTCAGCCTCTTCTCTTAGGGGAAGTGTTCCATCTCTTGGATCATTTCTGTGGCCCTCCTCTGGATGCTCTCCATCAGGTCCACATCTCTCCTGTGCTGAAAACTCCACATCTGGATGCAGTACTCTGGGCGAGGTCTCATCAGCACAGAGCAGAGGGGCAGGATCACCTCCCTCACCTGCTGGCCACGCTTCTTTGGATGCAGCCCAGAATACAGTTGGCTTTCTGGGCTGCAAGGGCACATTGTTGGCTCATGTCCAACTTCCCATCCACCAGTACCCCCAAGTCCGTTTCAGCAGGGCTGTGCTCTTTCCTTATGAAAGGAGCTGCCAAATTTCCATTTATATCCTTCACAAGGGCAAGAATATACCTCTTCAGGGAGACAGCAAATTTAATAAAGATTGTCTGAGAGATATCAGACTTGGCCAGGTTTGAAGCTTAGCCATGTACCCTTCTTCATGCATGTTTTTTTCAAGACATCAACAATTTGACTGCAAAAAAAAAGCCATCAGACTGTACTTTGCTCATGTTCAGCAGTTTCACCGTTGAGTCAATATCTACCAGCTGTTACTATACAAACTGGTATCTTACATATCATCATTATTTTCTCTTCTGCATATTGGAAAATACTGTAGCATTTCCAGGAAAAAAAAGAATCACGAAGGTATCATAAGACTTATGCCAAAGCTCTTGAAAATTTGAAAACATGAAGACTACCTCCCCTAATGAAGTTTTAAAACGTTTCATGAGAGAGGAATATATTCGCATTCAGGATGAGAAATATTTTAAACGATCAAGTCCCACATGTCTCTTCCACATTACGTTGTTCTATTTTTTGTCTCAGGCTCTATACCTTCACTTAAGAGTAAAAAAAACACAAGGATATCTCCAGGGGACAAAAATGACTATTAATAAGCCTGGTCATATTTCTAGGGATTCCCTGGTCTCAGTATGGGTTGCCCATTCTCAAATCACTTTAACAGTGACTTCTGCAGCGCTCCTGCCTTCAAGGTAAGGCAATGAGAGCCCTTCCTTTACATGGTTCCCCTCAGTGCCCTTTAGCATTCAGGCTGTATGAGACTCGTCAATCATACACCGATCCCATCTAAGAGCATGCATGTTTTCCTTCTTTAGATCACATGACCAAAAACTCAGGTGTTCCACATCAGTGTAGAATTTGCCCCAAAAGACAACTGGAAGAGCTCTCCAGCTGGCATCACATCCATCTCAAAAGCACCTCTAAAGTTTTAACAAATACATACAATTTACAGAGTAATTTATAGAGTTTTAGTTACCAATAAAAGATCTCAATGCCATTCTAAGCAGAAAGATGGGCTTTGGCTTGGACATGCACCAGCTGTTTCACATCACTCTCACAAGATGGCAGCAATACACCAGAGAGGAGCTGCAGAGCACAGCAGCACACATGCACACACACAGGGATGCAGCTCTGCGGCTTTTCCTCTTCCATCCTCACAGTGAGCAACTTAGTTTTTCCCGAAGGAAACATAGTCAGCGTTGCAATGAAACAAGTAAATTATTTGATTTAAAGTGGATTTAGATGGATTTATGATGTTAAAACACATCACCTCACCTCAACTATGGTATAGTACAAAAAGTTTCCCAAAGTACTGATTTCTGGACCATAAACAGCAGTACTCAAAATATGCATTGTATCAACGAGAGCTGTTGGTTTCTCCCATTCTCTGCACGCAGGAGTAAGTCCCCCAGCTGCATCAGTGAAACACTGGCTTGTAGGAAGAGTGATAAGGAATATCCCAAAGAATCAGACCTCCAGGTAACTACGCTATAAATCACTTACAGCATCTTCTAGTTCAGATCAACTAAGATTCCACTCGAACTCTTACAGAAGGGACAGATCTTAAAAGCTGTTCAAAATAAACTAAACACCAGACTCTATAGAATCTTCATACGTTCATAAAGGAGAGACATCTCTACACAGCAGGAAAACCCGGCTGGCACGGGCACTGGGAGAACAGGCTCGGGAAGAGGAACATGAATTACTGGGGTCATAGTAAGAAGATGTGGAATTATTTCTTACCCTCTTGAAACAATAATGCTCTGAGCACTTGCTGTGGTATCAGGAATAGACTGGGAACTGTTCAGAACAGGAGGATGGGAAAGCAAACCAGAAATTAAGGTAAACAGGAGAGTAGTTAGGAAGTAGCCCACAGAGCTGGACATGATCCTCTTCCTGAGGAAGCATGTGCCTTATCTGGATGGGTAACACATTTTCTGCACATTTATATAAGGACTTGTTTTATAGAGCATTTGCCTCAAAGCTCTGCATGCCATGCACTGAAGAATATATTGTATACATTTAGAGCAAACACACCTGTGCACACAAATGCATTCAACATACAGCTCAAATACATTAAGACTGCACAGCAACATCTAAAGGTTATGTTCTACTGCACAGCACACAAACTCCATGCAAATAATTTTAAACGTTTGACACATACAGTAAACAATATTACAAAATAGATCTGTAAGACAAATAGGGAAAGCAAGGTAGTTATCACAAAATGTAAGGTATTTCCTCAGTTTGAGATCAAGAAATAAAGAGAATCTTGTTAAACACTTTGGGACTATGTTTTGTCACCACGGAATACTTTCCATGCCTCTACCACAAAACACATATACTCTGAAAAGTCAACCTGCCAGTCTCTAATTAAACTATGAACAGAGAAAAAGAACATGGGAACTCATGCTACATCTCTCCCACCTAACCTTGGTTGCTTGAAAGTTTAGCATTTAGTCCAAACTACTCATTTTTCCCTTTATAGTCAGTGGAGAGACAGAAGATCTCACCTCACCCTAAGGAAGGCGGGCCTGCTTGTCCAACAAGGCTGACTCCTCACTCTGTCAACTGCCAAATAAGCCTAGACTGGACAACAAAATGCTTCGATGGACACCTTCTCTTCTGCTGGTAAAGTCAGACAAAGTGAAAACCTCTCCTGTTTGGGAACTAGCTCCTGCCTACAGCTTGATGATAACTCTGTGTCAACAAAAGCACCCAGCCATTTAACTGCATCCCTACAAAGTAGTAACATGCACCATGGTTTCCACCCTACTTCAGAGTGTCTTCATCATGGCAGTAGCCACCAATGGACATAAACGCAAAACAGTCTTACAGCTGACTGAGGCCTTTCTCAACAGGGATAGCACACACAGGTGGCAAGGAATAAATTAAGCAAGACATTACACAACAATATATGTATGGATTTATACATATTAAATATTTTATAGACACATTTTGCTCTCTGATTGTGCAAGAAGTTGCTTGCTTATTAAAAATCCAGTTTAAGTGTGGGAGTCAAAGTGTACTTTGTTCCATCTGTACATCCTCCAAGAACAGAAACTGAATGAAAAAGGAATGAGTTAATACACAGTTTGAGCCAACGACATGGGAAACACGTACCATCTAAATCTTTCCAGTAATGTTTATTTCATGCATAGTTTTTAAGTGATTATTAGGAATTTTAAATTGTGTATCAGATACTATGCAACAAGATTTATTGTAAACTGACATACTGAAAAATTATTTTCAGAAAAATGGGCCAAGAAAGAGAGGGAAGAAGAAACACACATAAAAACAGAAATCTCTTTCTTATAATTTCATCTCGTGTCTCAGAGGTAGAAGAACCTGGTGGAAATCCACTCTGTGTGACAGCTTGTAGTCTCTGGGAGTAAATAGCTTCTCCTGAGCCTTGCCTCCCATTCTCTTTTGCTTCTTTAAGCACTGCTGGGCTTTTTTCCCACTGTCAGCAGCATCTGCGCAGAGTGGGCAAACTTACTCCAGTCTACCTGGCAGATTATAGTGATGCTATCAGCAGCAAAGAAGGGAAAAACAAGCATCACAAATCTTGTCCTTGCTCCTCTGTTTTCCTGCCACAAGAACAGATCATCTCCTAGAAAGCACTGATGGAGTGGAGATTAATTCTTTCCAGTCAGTGCTCCAGTTCTCAGGTATTGAGCAACAATGAGATATGAGCAGACAGGTCTTTAAAAAAAAATAAAAATGTCAAGCCTGAAAAGTCCTGTTTCTTACTTAGTTGCCAGTGCTGCCTTGTGGAAAACTGGCTGCCATATCAGCCCATGCATGGCAGGAGATGCCTGCAGCAAAGGCAGGGGATATCCCCAGGCCCCTGGCCTCCATCTGCTGCTTCCTCCCTTCAGTACCTAACTATTTCTGCTTCTGAATCAAGCTTGTATTTACTTTGCATCCTTCTTTCTTACTGTCCCTTCTGAAAGGACCCAGCCCCTGTACCCTCTATGGAAAGACTCCATGCTGCACAGGCTCCAGCACTTGCAGCTCCCCTAAAATTAACTAGCAAAATCCCTGAAGCTACCATGTCAGTCAACACTAGCTCTTCTTTCCTATTCCATTCACTTCAAATTCAGTTTCCTAGCTTCTAGGGCCAGCAGAGCTCTATTCTGTCTCACATCTCAGACTCCCATTTTGATCATGACAGCAACCAGCTGTGGTGCCCTCTGTGGTTCTGCTGAAACAGTGTCTAAGCTTTCGGGGAAGTACTTATTTAACATAAAATAACAGGAGTTGTTAAACACCTTGTAGACTGTGATCTGTTATAGGCCAAACTAGATAATCACAGTAGTACTTTCTAAATACGTGTATTGATATTAATTCTATGTTTATATATTCGTGTATCTGCCTCTTCGAGCTATGTAATACATGGAGATGAGTTGTACATCTTGGTCTCTAAATTCTGAATCCACACATCATGCTACTCCATGCCTTGCTTCATGGATTAATGCAGTGTCCATAAGATGATAATATACCATACTATTTTCAGCTTATCTCTCTTCTTTCGTTTGTCCTTGTGGTCCTCCTGGTAAAAGAACACATTCTGCTCTCTTCATCTAAGTCATTCCTAGGAACTTCTTTTTCTTCCCTAAAGTTTACCACATCAGGAAGAACAGAGGAGAAAAAGATCTAGGAGAAGACAGAATGTGCACATGCATCATACAGTCTTCTACTACTGAGCCTCATTTTTTTCATTCTTAATTACAACTGCCCACCCACAACTGAGCATCTATAGCTCTCACATGACTCACAACACATCTAACCATTTATCAAAGGAGAAAATATGTGCCAGATGCTTTACCAGTTGAAAGATAACTTTGTCAGTGTATAACAACCAAATGAAAAGGCTGTACACTGACCAGGTTAGGCCAGCCGGGGAAGTCTGTCCAAACAAAAGGTGATAACAGATACTTTTTTCAAAAAACTGGAGTTTGGCATCAAGTTATTAAAATTAGATTACTCTCTCCTCAGCTATTGACCACAGAAGGCCAAGAAACCATTTGGGGCATGAAGGTCAACAGCATTACAGATGTATTCTGGCCACCCACAGACACCAGACTGAAATATGTACAGTATCACCAATTTCCCAGATAAACTGAGAGAAAGAAAAGTGTGTACAGAGATGTATATATCAGTTTTTGTAACAAAACAAAAAAATTCTACCTATCAAGCTATAAAAACAGCAGCGATTATCATCATAAAAAATGAACCTCAAATGCTTAACATTTGGAATATTCCAGCTTTCCTCTAAAAATACTTTTAGTAGCGTCAATCCAAAAGTTCTCTGAAAGCTATTAACCTCCTGCCAAATCCATTGTTTTGTCCCACTCTCCCCAAAGTTATGATCTGCATCTTGCTATTATGCATTTTCAAGTATAATTTTCTCTCTTCTGAGTCATCTGTGAACTAAAGCTCCAAATGTATGTCATAAAAGGCATCCTAATAAACAGAAGGAAGAAAAAGAAGCCCTCTCAGGAGGGACTGGGAAGAAGCTGTACAATTATAGTGTCCATTCCTGACACAGTCTTTTGCAACCAAAATTGCCAGACCAGGTTTATCTGATAGGACAGAGTTGTGAAGCTTGGCAATCTTCGTTTACAGCTGTATATGTTCTGTCCTCAAATTTCAGGCTCAGATGTGCCTGAGGAGTCAAAGCCCAGTCCAGCCAAAAGTATCTGGCCACTGTATTTGCTGGAACAGGACCCAAAACCATATAGGGCTGAAGCTCCACGTCAGTTCTAAGAGTGAACTTTGTAAGCAGAAATGTCATTCTGGTGAAATGCAGCTTGTTACTCAAGAATGGCATTTCTTCATCACATGCAGATTCACTTTATGATCTGATGCAAGCTTCTACCAGACAACTTCCTACCTGGTTCTTTTTCCTCCTAAGGCCTATTAAATGGTCTTTTTTGACAGACATTTTGGATTTTTACTTGATTAATACCTCAGAAGGAAAAAAAAGAAAAAGATAGGTCAAAATGATAAACAGGTCTGTAGCTTGGGCTAGTTTGGGCCTGAGCTGAGAAAGTATCTAGAATAAACACCAAAACAAAATTCCCAATAATAAAAACTGGGACTAAGATTTCTTTTCCATGCTGAAAGATCATTTTTCAGTGATTTATCTGACATGCAAAATAATACAGGCCACAGAAGACCACTTAGAAATTCCTGCAGCAAGAGAAGGTTTTGTTTTGTTTTTAAATATTATGTAAGAAAATTAAATTGAGCCCAGTATTTCCAGACATTGTTTCAGAGGGATTAGGCATAACATTGACCTCCCATATGAGACAGTTTCAATTAATGATGCTTAGGCTGAATGTACTTAAAAGAAAAAGTAATGTGGCAAGGAAGAAAGTAATTGAGGATATGGGAGAAGACAAAGAACATTTGCGATGTTTACTGCTCCAGCTCACAACTCAGTTCTATAATACTGAGAAATTAGCACTGTAACACAACTCTGAGTTTCCAAAATAATTTCCTCTTGAAGGTGATGAACCTTTTTGGACATTATTAACATTACAGGGTAACAGTAAAGTAACATCCCGTTCCCAGGCTACACAATTTTTAGAAAGGGTCTCTAATCTTCGATCATCCCAATGAATGAAGTCTTTCAGCTGTAGATTTTAGGCTAAGACCTATTTCAGAGCATTGGTCCAGGTGTGATATCAAGTATTTCCACAGTGCTTTGCTGTTTGGTATTTAGTTTGGACTACAACACCCATTCGTTTTTCTGTACTATACAGAAGTTAGCAGGGAGGTTACCTTGAGAGATGAACCTTTAGGACTGAAGCATTTAAATGGCTTCTTTTCTTCAGATACGCCATCTTCTGGCACTTTCTGACGTTTCTCAGCAGCTTCAGCTCTTCTCCTTTCAATTTCTTCCTTCATCCTCTTCTTTTCCTCCTAAAAAGTATTAATTTAGTCTTTCAGAAACTGCATCACCATTACAAGGCTTTGCTGTCCTGCAAAAATTTATCAGATTATCTAAGAATAGACTTTTTATGCTAGCCAAAACAGTTCAGGGAATGCTATCTGAATGCTAGTAACATACTGGTGATAATACATCATAGTATTAAGTGAAGAAGACAATTACTCCATGCTCCTTTAATCTCTCCTCACAGCAATGTCATCAGATTTACTGCCAAATAGTGTCACTTAGAGAGAACAAAGCACATTTATAAAAATGCTGTTTCATTAAGAACTCAATTTCAATTAATGTTAAATTCTCGTAGCGGTACCTGTATTTAAACATATTTCTGAAGAACACTTAGATGAGCTGAGTCTACATGTTGATGCAAACAGGTTTTCAAGTGAACTAGTCAACCAGCTTGCACAGACTCCTATTTGTCTAAACAAGTGTAAGAACCAGAAAACCCCATGATCTCATTTTGCTTCCCAAATTCAGTTTCTCTGTACCCTGAAGTATCACCTCTACACTCTTCTTCTCTTGATCTTCTCTAGCAATTGTGCAAAGGTTAATATTTCATGTGGAAAAATTGATAGATGCCCAAAAAGTGAAGAAGAAATGCTTACAGTTTTCCTTCCAGAAAGACAACATGACTTTTTACTTTCAGAGCTGCAAGTTGAACTACAAGCCCTAGAAGCATAACCACTGTGACTGCTGGTTAGCAGAGTCTGTTTTTGCACAGTAAGTCACTGTGCAATCTCAGCATCTATTTAATTCTACTGTAAAGAGCTTAGCATGTTAAAGCAATTGGCATTTATCTGCTAGCACTATTATTATTCTTCCATCATTTGTTTTCCAAACAAGTAAGATTCCTTAATGATGCACCAGAGATTTTAAAATCCTATTTATAAAGTTCCTTGGCAAAGGAAGCACAAGCAAACAGATGTGAATGGGTACTCAATATTTAAAGAGGCAAAAATATCTTCCTAATGAGATCTTGCCCATCGTAACTGTACATAACATTAGCATTCCAGTTCATCTGAGGCAGATGAATTTTTGCCACATCCTTTCTAACTCAAGTTGTGCAACATCAAAGGGACACTCAAAATAAATTAAGTCTGTGGCTATAAGAGTCTCCAAAATGTTACCCAAAAGAAGTATAAATATGCAGCTGCTGTAGAAGGCATCCTGACTAATTAAGACAGAGCCTTGTCTTCCTTGAGGCTAGAACTGCAGTTTTTCTTGGTATCCTTTACCTTGGGTTCTCACTAGAACATCTATGTGATGGGGTTGACTGATATGAAATACAGCATGCTTGCAGTTAAATCTGAAGGTTAGAGGAATGGGGTAATTTTAATGCCCATGGCATATTTGAGATCAGCATCCATTGTGATAGACCATCTCCTGACAGAGGCTAAGAAACAGCCATTCTAGTAGAGCACATAATCCAAACAGAGGGCCCAAACAAACAACAAAACCTGAAGCAAAGGCCAGCAGCAAATCCCCACACAGACCTCAGGCAGTATCAGGTTCATGAAGGAGAAGCACACTTTGGCCTCTATTTTGTTTGGGTTTGGTCTTGCCCTCATTGTCATATACTCCTTCCTCACCTATGTGCAAGTCTCCCGTGGTATCATTCTGCCTTTCTGCTAAATGCAGAATCATTCATGTCTAGCCTCACCAACTTCTTTGCCTAAAGGTGTCTGTACCGTACAGATGTTGCTGTAAAGAGTTACCATCTAATCCGAGGCAAGTGGAAGCAAAGGAGTAACAATGAGGAATTAAAATCAGAGAGCTATAGTTCGTCCTTTACACTTACCTCCTCTCTGATTTTTCTCTCAGCCTCCTCCTGTTTCTTCTTCTGCTCCTCTTCTTCCAGGACTTTCCGGCGCTCCTCCCGCCTTTTCTTCAGCTCCTCCAGCTCCACAGCTGCCTCCTGCTGTTTCTCCTTCAGCTTCTCAGACCCAGCCTCGGCATTCGCAGCTCCTTTCAAGTTGGAGCGGCTGGGAAAGAAAGGAAAGACAAGGTAATGCACCACAAGTTTTCCCCTCCTGGCCAGAGCCAACCTGATGCACCACGTTCACCAGCAACACAAAGATACTCCTTGTAAGATCTTTTGCTCTTTGTAAACTCCATCAAACTCAAAGCATTTTGGGCAGGAGCCAGGTAGGCCTGGACACTTGGAGTGAGGAAGAAGTGAGGAAGAAGGCTCATGCACTCAAGGCAGGGGCTGGACCACCCTGCCTGAGATCACCCAGGCCATTCTACGATTCTCAGGCCACTTCCATTTTCATCACAGCTCAACAACTAAGCTTGATATATTTAACATCGCATGTAACATCAGCAAGACATATCTTATCAGCATCTCCATGAGGAGATACAAGTGCTGCTCTGAAAGTAATACCTCCTATTTTAAGACGTTGACCCACAACGTCAGAGGCAGGTTTTGGTGGTATGGCAGTAGAGGTTGAAGCTTCCTGACAATACCCCATTACATATTGCTGCTGTGCAACAGATGGCAGCAGAGGGACAGTCTGACAGAACGGCATCTGACATGGAAGTGCCTATGAAGCAAAGGTGACACCAAATTCCTCCATGCGGAAAAAGTGGCACTCATTGAGATTCACTGACGCTTGCAAAACATTCCTGGAGACCAAACAATGGATGTGAACACAGTGAGGTGGTAGGTGGGGCGTTTCAACAATGGGGACAGTGACATGAAAAACAGGTCACATTCTGGACAGCCATGCACAGCAGTCACCCCACAAAGTGAAGTGCATCTTGATCTGCTCATCCACACGAATCAGCAGATTATGACCAGGGAACTGTTTGTGGAGCTGAATAGCAGTTTCAATGCCTTGAAAACAATGGTGGCAATGCTGGAATATTGCAAAGTTTGCGCCAAGTGGTTCCCAAGAATTCCCACACAAGAAAAGAAAGAACATCATATGCAAGTTTGTCAGGACCTATTGAACAAATACTAGGCTGAAGGCGACAGATTCCTGGATCACAACAATACTGGCGATGAGACGTGGTGTCACCACTATAAGCAAGAGTCAGAACAGCAGTCCATGCAGTGGCAACATCTGAATTCCCCATCAAATAAAATGTTCAAAACACAGCCCTCAGCAGGTAAAGCGATGTGCACTGTCTTTTGGGATAGGAAAGGGGTGATCCTTCTGGATTTCCTGGAGCCCAGACAAACAATCAACTCTGACTGTTGCATCATGACACTGACAAAGCTGAGGGCTCAAACTTCCAGAGTCAGATTGTCTTCTTCTATAGCCTTTCTCTTGCAACATGATAACACTAGGCCCATACTAGTTTGAAGACATGAAGCACATTGCCAGTCTTGGCTGGACTGTCCTACTGCACCTACTGTATAGTTCCAATTTGGTACCTCGTGACTTCCAACTCTTTGGGCCAATGAAGGGTGGTCTGCAAGGCCATTTTCCTAGCAAGTATCTTGGGGACCAGACCAGATACAGAAGGAAACATAGTGATGAGACTCATACAGTTTCAAAACCTAAAATGCTTTTAAAAGCCTAAAAAGGTTCCTGTGTAACCTAAAGCACCCATCACTTGGACTCAGCAAGCTTGTATGAATAGAAAGCTTCATCAGAACTTTTGCTGACAGTTTCCAGGGAAAATATCACTTTAGTTAAGGAAGTGGAAATTATTTATTAATGGCAACTTTCCACTGGAGAAAACCAGGAGTTTTCCAGCCAACTCTAATATGAGAGACAGACAGAAAGAATACAAGGGTCGAGCAGTGGGGAAAAAGTATTTGTATAGGTGAAGTGCGTACTTTCAGCAGAGTCAGATAGTATCATCTAGTTAAACAACTACCACAGCACTGTTTAGTCGAACGTCTACTCCCTGAGCATGTTTAGTATTACTGCTGACAAGGAGACAGGTACCACAAAGGTATCAGTGTGCTACTCACAAGGGACGGAAAAGGAATGTACTTACTGATTTTCTTAAAGATCTTTCTGCTCTGTTCTGTTGACATTCAGAAAAGTTGGATATTAATGACTTCATTAATGGAACCGGAGTGTTGTGGAATTAAATGCCACAAGACGGAACAAATCAAGTGTTCCAACAATAACAATAACTGTTAGAGATGATGAGATTAGAGATGACAACATGAAGAACAAACACATAAGTGTGCAGTCTGCTGAATCACACCCAATCCTGCAAAGACACTCTTCATTCAAATAGATCTGTCATCTAGATGGGGTTAGCCATATAAAACAGATTGTAGGATCAGAGCTGAATTATCTGTGGTTTCAATATCGCAATAGGATCTGTTAACACAGATTACTCTGCCCTCACATGGTATGACTGACTGGGAAAAGCTAAGCTGCAGAAGGGCAGAATGTATTATTTAGAAATTGTATTACTGAAAAAACATATGGTAAAACAGCGTAACCAAACTGACATTGTGATTTGAATCTCAGCTGTTGTACTTCATCTGCGAAAGTTCAACACCGATGTGGTAAGACCTGACATTTCTTTTGCAATGTGTTTATTTGGTTTCAGAAAGCCTTTTCTACGTATAACACCACAAAGCAAAGCTAAAGAAAAAAAAATTCCCAGAGGTCTGTGAATTTCTGTGTCCCCACGACATTCTCACACCTGGTTTTCTAGAGTTATAGGGACATAGTACATATTTCCCTAATATCACCTTATCACAATCCTTTTCTGCTCTAGGTCCTAATCCTGAATGTGTTTTTGCCATGGAATTACTTAACCCACTGAAGTAGAACCATAAAATCATCCTCCATCATAAGCACTGTGTAGTTGTGAGTAGTTACTAATAAGGGTTTGCATCAGGTAGTGATGTCTAATTAAAGAAAAGAACTCAAGTCCTTTTTTATTACAAAGTATAATTACATAGAACTAAAACACTGAGAGAAAACATTGGAAACTATTTGAATTTCCACTTAGCCTGCTCGAAAACAAAGTGAGGACCAAATCCTGTGGTTTGAGGTATGCTTTTGGGTTTTTAGCCTGAAATATTTCTAATATTGCTTGCAGAGATGACAAAAACCCATAAACTTTTACAGGGCGCAAGGTGTTTCTAAAGATCCAATTTACCTATCCTGCACAGGCCATTAGAAAGCTTTTTTTAAGGCTTTCCTGCTTCATTGCATGGTTGCAACCTCTGTAACAAACATCCGAGGAACCTAATTAATTAATCAATTATTTGCTCTTGTTATCTGACATCTGTGTTGTCCCAGACAGACCTGCAAGTTTCAGGCCCCCAAAATCCAAGAAGTCACTTCTAATAGACAGAATGGTCCAATTTTGGGGTGGTCCTGTGTGGAGCCACTTGTCGGACTCAATGATCCTTCCTTATAGGTCCCTCCCAACTCAGGATATTCTATGATTCTATGATAAAGGTATCACTCGCAAGGGCAAATACTTCACACTCAATATTAAAAGAACTAAGAACATAACATTTGCCCTGATTCTCTTAATAATCGCTCTGTTTTATATCAGTACACAAGAAAGGTTAGTCCTCAGTGACTTCTGTGTACACAGCCTCAAAGAAATCAACAGCTACTCTCAGCTTCCAACTCAAAAAAAAAACAAAAGTAGAATCCAGTCTTAGGATTTTTGTTTGAAGACCTCAGGTGACTCTTTTGTCCTCCTTAGGAAGGAGAACACTTCAGGTTTCCAGCTGATTTTATTCTCACAGAGCACACAGGACTTTTGCTTCTAGTTCTGCATAATCTGAAACAGGAAACAATAAACTGGCAGTAATTCTCCTTATTTTCCTCCACCTCCCAAAACTCCTCTGTTCTCAGCAGATTCTGGGAATCTCTGTTCCTTACTGTCAACATTGAAAAATCGGTATTGAGATGCTGGATGGAGGAAGAATTTCATAAGTACCTCTCTGGTGCTAAGAAATGAAGATGGTTGCCAGCTTCCAGACAAGGAGGAAAAGGAAAGAAGTGGTTTGTGGGAACCAAAATTATCAGAATAAATGAAAAAAAGCATTGCTTCATATTTAGCACTTTTTGCAGTCCTGTATGAGAATGGAGAGGAAGGCAAGTGGGAGGAGAGATGAGAAATGAAAGATCTAAAATGCCTTTTTTTCCCTGCAGTTTTCTGACTGACATGAACAAATGAGATGCAGATAAGATTTTCCTTTAGCCTCCACTACCCTATTTTGTTCTCAGTCATCACCACTGAGAGTTAGCCAAGTTACAATGCTTCTTAACGAGTCTCTGATGTGTTCATGCAAAAACAAGAAAGAAAGCTCCAAACGAAGCCTTACCTTAGACATCCTTCTTCACACACTTGGAAATTGTGAAAGAAAAACAGAAAAGGAAAAAAGGAGTGGAAACTCAAATCTACATGTTGCCACTAAGGCCTCTCTCCCACAGGAAGTCAAACAAATGAAAACACAAGAATATTTTCAGAAATCTTTTCTCATTTTATTGATGATGTGATCCCAGCCATGATGCAGGATAGTTCTAAGGAAAGACCGTTTCCTGCTATTCCATCTCCATGCTGCCTGACTCTCTCTGTCTTTTGGCCTTAGGTCAGGATGTCCCCAGGGTCTTTTCAGCTGCATTTTATTTTGAGAAAGTTTGATTTTCCCGGAAGAATCACAAGGGGAATGCTGAGATATAACAGCAAAATCCACCCGCCCTACACAGATTTCTAAACGTGCATGGAGAGCTTAACCTTTTCTTTGCCTGTGCCAATGCAAAAGAGGAAGCGAGGTGCAAAGGAAAAAAAAAAAGATTTCTAACAAAAAAAAATAGAACATTTTCTCATCTAACTGACAAAATCACTTTTGTAGCAAAAACATTAACTACAAGGTTTGCCTTGAAAGCAAGAGAGAAGTTCTATCTATCAAGAGTTACCAACTGAATTGTACTTCATACTGATATGCATTCTATCTAAAAGCAAGTGTGTAACTGGAAATTATTGAGATCCAATTTCAGGCTGAAGTTGATTTTAAAAACCTAGGGAACACAAAATCTGGAATGTAGTTATCACTGGCCTCTGTGGAGATAGTAGAATGAAATGACTCTCAGTGAAGAAAAAATCCAGCAAAAAAAAATAAGCTCTCATTTCTACCAAGGGAGAAAGGTTCTATTTACGTCTGCTTTCTGTACCTTGTTTTGTCACTGTAACAACGTGGGGGCAGTCTGCTAGACAACTGACCAACAGCCTTCAATCAGACCTGAACACCCAGTGAATGCTAGAGCCTCCTCTGATGGTGCCAGCCTAAGTCTTGCACACAGCTGCTACAAGGCTATTCACCGGAGACCCCAAGAAGGCCCCCTGCTCTGCTCTAACACAAACAAAGACCAGCATGCTTAGCTGGAACTTACCCAAAAGCATTTTCAGTAGATTTCAGTTTGGGGGCAGTGAGTTCACGTTCTCCATTCTGTACCTTTTGTTCTGGAACTCCCTTTTTACGATCCCAGACACTTTTCATTTCCTCCTTGGGTGCTTTTTCTTTATCCTTGTTGTCTTTCACCTGCTCAGAAGATACCATAAACCACAGGGGAAAAAATGTCACAGTGAGGCATTACAAATAACAGTCAAGGAGCACAAATTCATTGGTATTAGTGATTAACTCAGCAACTGTCTTCAAAATGATCATGTGCTTTAAGGCAGAAGTAGTCATTTTAACACTACAGTTCAAAAATATGATCATCCATCATCCTGCCTTCCCGATCCGAATTCACAACGAAAATACCTGAAATAATCAGTCTTCTGTGAAAGTTTGTTGCAGCTACCCATGAGGTAGCATGGGACTTGGCTACCATATCTTCTTTCTGTAACTGCACCTTCCTTATGCCATTCAGTCCTCCTCTTCTCTTCCACTGCAGCATCATTCACATGCTGCCGATTAAGATCCTGGGCCGCACACTCTTTGGGGCTAGGCTTGTTCTTATGTTCTTGGTAAAGAACACTAGAGCAATAGAAATCATTCATAACCTTCAGTCTGCTTGAACAAAGCTCATGCTATTTGGATGTACGCAGATCATTCTGCAGCACAGCAAGGGAGCATGAACAGAACAGAGCTAGCATTTCCAGTGCCTCAGCAGCTGGATGCCTCAGTGCTACAGGAATAATGACAAAGATAAAACACTGATCTTGGCATTAGAGTAAAAGTTACTCTGACAAAAAGCACAGTCATGCCAGAGGCTGGTCACCAATTGTGTTAACAGGCTCGAATATTTAATCCTGTGAAGAAGTGAATGTTCTTTCAAATGTTCTCTCTGAAAACACTAAAGCAAAAATTCTCCCTTACAATTTTTTTACCCTATAATTTTTAAGAGTAATCAAGTATATTTACTGCACGAATTTCATTCTTCAGTATCCCCCTATAGTTATGGGCTTGAAGTATTTACCAATACCAGAAACAGCCTGATCTCAGCACGCACATGATTGGACGCTGAGAAGAAGTGGAGTATGTGGACTGATTTAAGTCCTTTGTCTTCAGGCAGAATTATTCCCACGATGAAAATGAGTAGGACTAGCAGCCTAAATAAACTTTCAACAGCATCAGAGGAAAAATTTATCCCCAAAACATCTTTTTTCCCTGGCTCTACCGTGTTGGAGGAAGCCAACAAGAAAGCAAAGCAAAGGAAAAAAATACTCTTGTCTCTTGCCATTCCATTTGCTAATTAAAAAGAAAAATAATTTCCATAACAGTCCTGTCTGCAGCACAATTGCTTTTATGGCATTCCATGTGACATCAGGAAATAAAAACCTACAGCAGATGCTCAGGCGGCACACATTGCATGTCAGTACTGAGCAGTTACACTGCTCCAGTGAGCTTGCCATTGATGAGGGATGTCAGACACAACCCACAGAGACGTTTGCTCTGTCCCGAGAGCAGGCGGCAGCAACGCAGACGTTCCCCACAGGCTCCTGCCAATGCGCTGTAGCTGCAACCCGGCATCACCGCCCTGACAGACAGGAGGGGAGCTCAGTTTCCATGGCCATGCATTCTTTGGCTGTGATGCTGTGACTGCTAGCAAGCAAGGCCATTATTGCTAGCTGCTCCAAGGAAAGGTTTCCTGTCTTCTAGGAGCTGTGTTGAGACAACCAGTGCTATTCATTGAGTCTAATGTATGCTGCTGGACAGTTAGGACTTTTAGGCACACCCAAATCTGGGCAAAATTCTAGCTTGTGACATGGTCACGGCAAAGAAAGCTCTGCTGCCTGTTAGCTCAGGGAGATACTGAGAACAGCAATGCTGATTGTTCTAAGATCTCAAATGCCAGGATGTCTGAGCTGGGGCTTTGAGAGCATACGATTTCCTTTGCTGAGATTTTCATCAAGACCTTTCTATGTCTCATTAAAAAACTGATACTTCCAGTTGCCTGATGTATTGAAGTCCACTGGGGAGAGTCCTATCTCTTACATCTTAATTGACATTGCTGAGAAAACTAATATTGAAACAATATAGTTTAAAAAATAATAGGTTAGGAAATAACATTTCAGAAGCTAGCAGGATTTATGGCAATGTGCACACATTTGAGAAAACCATTAATGCAGCTTGGCTCCCTTATTCAAAAAGATGATAAAACAAGATATTAAAGAAATATTTCACAGCTTTCAGGTCCAATAATTCTCCTACTAATTTTAATGCCAAAACTGTGATTGATTAGCACAGGAACAGAAAACCATTATGTCCCACTCCAGAGGAATACAACAGAAAAAGTATTTTCCCTTGTCTCAGTGCTTTCCTGAATTACAGGCTGATTCAGTTTCTGCTGAATTTAGTGAAAAGGTCTGCTCTGATTCCAGCTGGAGTGGGTGGGTGGTATTACCTGAACTGAAAACAATGCACATCCTCCCTCAAATCTTGAGCCTCAAGTCAAGAGAGAACATGACCAAAACCATGCTTAGCTTAGCTAATTTTCAACATAAATGATTTATATTTTAATCTTTCTCCATACTAACTTCCTGTTAGGCTCTTATGCTAACATTTGAGTCAAGATTTCTAAATCTAGAGCTTGAAGAACTTCACACTACATTGGATTGATAACTGAGGTTGGAACTGTTTGACACATGGAGCTCTCACTTGGACTCCATTTCTAAGGCATTTCAGTGCCTTAAAAGCTGTGGGCATCTAAGTCTAGGCCTTCCATTTAGAGTGAACTGCTACACCCAAATACCATGAGAAAAGCAACTGCTGCAGCACGTCTAGCCAAACTAGAAGCAGGAAATACCAGGAGTCTCACATCATGAGAAAGCTTGTTCTTATGAGCTTTCCAGCACAGTTTTGAGAACCCAAAATCGTGGGGCAGTTCAGAGAAGGAGACAGAATTTGTTTGCTAATCTGATCAAAATCTGAGCTTTGAGGGCAGGATTTTAGTCACATTAAGAATGGATATGTGCTCGTGTTGCACAGTTACAGAAGCAAAATCTGGTTATGTGAAGAGAGTATTCCCTCAGGAATCTTGCTCACAATATTCTGCTATCCTCTTAATTGCGTATATGTGTCTAAAATAAGTCTCATTGAATTTTACTCTTTGCATGAGGGGAAGGAGTGGAGATAGGAACCTGATCACAACTTTGTTTGGAGTCTGAGATTGTCATTTTTTCTTCACAAGCTAAGAAGCAACAACTGAGATTTTCAAAACTGAGCAGGATATTTCAAAAGTTCAGCTTGACACACATGCAAAAGTTTCACCTTTCAGCATTGCACCAAAAGTGGGATTCCCTTAAATTGTCTCAACTTGAGCATCCCAAAATGGAAGCACTGAAATCACTTTCAAAAGTCATGACAATTTCCGGGAAAACCCAATCTTGTGGGCATGTCTTAAAAGGATGACAGGAGTTCCACTGACAGTTGAGTGATCTCCAGGCAAACATAAGCATGATACTGTGTCTTAAGCCCTCCCCACCCCCAAATCAACATTTGTGGTCAAATATTTATAGCCCGTTTTATGCATTTAATTGTAACATTCACAGATTGTGTGCAACGGTGAATATTACAAGCTGCTTCTGTCATATAACAATTTTTTTTAATATAATCCTTATTTTCTGCGCAGTTCCTTCCTCTGGTTTCACAATCAGGGTAATTTGGAGTACAGCGACTGTTAAGTTTTTCTAAAGCACTATTTTGATGTATGTCCCAGCTCTCATTGAACACTTTCCCTTTCTAGACTAAGTTATTTTAGCACATTGCCAGTCTCTCTCATTTTGGAACCTTTCTTCCAATCATCTTAATCACTTTATCTTTTCAATCTCACCTGTATTCTACTAAAAATATGGACAATAAGTCACGTAACTGGACCTAGAACCCTGCGACATGATTTGCCTTCACCTCTCTCTGAGGGGGAGCTAAGCTTCTACAGCATGTTCTAAATTGATCAAATTGCTTTCCAACAACTAAGGACAATAGAGAAGACCCCTCTGTAGCTCTCAGCACTCCCAGGCAGATGGACAGGCACAAACTACCTGTCACTAAATCTCTGCGTTGTGGCTCTTTAAGAGAGCCCCATGAACCTGTTTGAACCCATACTGGTGCAAACCTGTAAGATCCTGACCGGTCTCAATGTCTGAGCAGGATCAAGGGCTATTTTAATACCTTGTGCACTGACCCAAAAGCACAGGGGCTGCATAACATTGAACACAGCTCCCTGTTTGTCAGCTGTAACCTGAAGAGTAAGTGGTTCCCAAATCTTAATTACTTACCATACAGTAAAACACCATGGCACCAGCTCCTGTGTTTGGAGTGGAAATGCAATGCAGTAATTTTTGTAGATTTTCTCTTTAAAACAAAAGAAGAATCTTGGGTATGCACAGTTTATATTATGTGACATTGCAGCTTTGGGGAAAATGATTAGTCAAGTGGCCAAAGGGCCTAGATTATTATTATTACTATTTTAAGAGTAGGTCTCATAGGGGAAAAGTTCACAGTAAAGTGAGAGGAAACCAGGGAAGGATGATTAGTTGATACAGTCCTGAAAAATTCATCCCTAAGGTGCAAGCCTTCCTTGCATTATTGACAAAAGTGAGTTTGACTGAAATATTTGTTCTAAGACAAACAGAACTTGGTTCTAAGGCCGCAAAAAAACCCAAAATACTTAAGCATATACTTAATGCTAAGCACATAAGTAGCTTCATCTATTTATTTCAGCGGGATTACTCATGTTCTTGAAGTAAAGCACATGTTTAAGTACTTTGCTGTACAAGCAACATTCAGATATAGGTCCCTTATTTTTTTTCTTATCTCAAGTTTTCTTACAACAACTACATCAACAGTTTATAAATTACCTGATCTTTTTTGGAGGTAGGTTGAAGCTTCTCTGGTAAGCTTTCCTTCTTAGCTTCCACTTTAACCTCTTTTTCTTCCTGCTTCATCTTGGAGTTTTTAATAATTTTTGTTTAAAATATGATACGAAAACATCATTCTACAAGCACTTTTGTTTCTCCACACTGTGCTCATGTACCAATCCTGTGTGCAGCCACATGTCCTTCATGTGCTGTTGTGCCCACATCTGCGTGTACAGCCGTGCTCCCTCCACCCTCTACAAACGTTCCCATTCTCCCGTCTGGGCTTTTCTCACTTGCGTGGCATCATGCTCACATGTCCCAGCAGAGAGCCCTTTCTTGTGATTGCATTTAACACACACATTCCTCACACAGTTTACCAGGTGCTGATAATATTTTGTGTCGAGTTGTGTTTGCCTCAACCTTATGTCTTACTTCATCAGGCCAGCTTATAGCAACTGAGAAAAAAGGCAGCAAAAAACATGCGGAGGTCTGAACATGCAAGGTTTGCTCTGAGCAATGGAGTGAGAACAGGCATGTTGTGCATTTCATTATTGGTAAGCAGAAGCAAGGAGTTTTATTTCAAAAAGAAAAAAACGAAGAGTATGAGTATTAGTTGTTTAAATGCAGGAACAAATCTGTGAGGAAATCTCAATTCAATCTTTTTTTTTCTTGCATTACATTTCTCACAAACCACAGGTGTCTTATTTTGGTGCAAAATGTTTACTGTACCTGTTTTCTTAGGAAATCTGCTTGAGCTTTTTCCTCTTGTGCTTTCTTCTCTTCCATCTTTTTCTTTTCCTTTAATTTTTCTGCCTCTATCTTAGCCTTTTCTTCAGCTGCCCTCTTTTCCTCTTCTGCCCTAGCCCTTTCTCTCTCCTCAGCTGCTTTCCTCTCCTGTTCTGCCTTAGCCCTCTCCTCAGCTGCTTTCCTCTCCTGTTCTGCCTTAGCCCTCTCNCTCTCCTCAGCTGCTTTCCTCTCCTGTTCTGCCTTAGCCCTCTCCTCAGCTGCTTTCCTCTCCTGTTCTGCCTTAGCCCTCTCTCTTTCCTCAGCTGCTCTCTTCTCCTCTTCTGCTTTAGCCCGCTCTCTTTCCTCAGCTGCCCTCTTTTCCTCCTCTGCTTTCTGTTTTTCTTCAGCTGCCTTCTTTTCTTCTTCTGCCTTTAACCTCTCCTTCTCTTCTGCCTCAAGTTTCTCCCTTTCTTTCTCAGCCTCTTCCTTCTCTTTATCTACAGCATCAGTTATACTCTGCTCCCCTTCTAGGATAGCATTTGTATCATTCTCTGCATTTACCGCTAGAGGTTTTGTTTCTCCCACTTCTTCTTTATCTGTGGACTTTTCTACTGCCACATCTACCTGATTTTCCTCTGAGGGTACCTCCTTTGGTTTCTCCTCTTCCACGTCTTTTTCTTCTTTTTTTCCCTCTTCTTCTCCATCTTGCCTCCAATTGTTCCTTTCATATGATTTGGTAACTGTTTCTGTTTCCTCAATCTCACAGCGTCCTTGGCGTGTTTCAACCTTTTCCTCTTTCCCTGTGGTCTCATTTTCTTCCACATTGTTTACTTCTCTCCTGCTGGGCACTGACAAGCTCCCATCTGTGATCGTTGGGTCAAATTCCTTTTGACGTTCCAGGGCTTCCTGTAGACGTTTTTGGCGTCTCTCTTCCCGTCTTGCCAGTCTCTCCAACAATGCAGCTTCATCATCTGTACTACGTTTCGTTTCATCTTCTGCCACACTACACAAAAGTGACAACATAATTAGAAAAGCTTTCTAACAATGTATGCACTTAGCTGTTTCTAGAAAAGAAAAATCACTGTAAGATCGTTCTATGGTTTGAAAACACAACAGGTTCAATAATTCAAATTTTAGTAAAATGGTTCATGGGATTACTTTTGGCATATCTACATGTATAGGAATGTGGCATTTCACAATGTCAGAGTCTGGAAAGGTTTCCTTCTAGGCAAACCCTGACAGCCGCTCCGACAGTCCCCATGAGTCTAACTGACCTTACTGACCTGATGCTTGGGACAGATGAAATATAAACAAGCTTGAAAAATTCATCCTCCCACTCTGCACCCTGCAGCAGAATATTTGATAGATCTCAGCTATCTTTAAGGCCCCCTTCAGCTTTGCCAGAGGCATACACGAGAACTCCTTGTCATGCACAGACAAAATTTTGGAAGATGCTACACAAGGAAGATACCTTCTAACTTCAGTGACATTCTCTAATAATGAGAAAATGGTTAATCCCATCCAGGAGCAAATCCACAGACACAGTCTATAATGAGATAACCTGGCAATTTAGGGTGCAGTGCAGCTGTGATCTGTTCAGGGACATAAATTTCTTAGAGAATGGAGTGAGCACAGCTCTTAATTTAAGCTATGCCATTCAGCACTTATAGGTATCAGGACTGGATCTCACTCTCAGTGCGAGGAGGTTTTTTAACTCCTTCAAAATTCAGCTCTTTAATTCTCCTACATGCAGGTTTGCTCCTTCTTTCTAACTCTTTCTGTTTGTCTTATACTTGAAAAAGATTAACCTGTAATCAGATATGTTGCCATTTTCTTGTTTTATTTAACAATATGCTGCTTGATCTAAATATCTATTAGTTTGCTAATCTTCTATTAATTATGTGTTATGGCTAATAGAAATCTGGATGTATTATTTGTTACTATGTGAGACTAAACCAATAGTAGATAGACTGAAAGGCTAACACTGCCCTCTCAGTTTGTGACAAGCAGAGCTCACTCCATCAGCTTTTCTGTTGTTTAGAGCTATGTGACCCTGCCAGTGGCAGGTGGGGGCTGGTGTCCAGTGCTCACACCCTCCTTACAAGGCATATCCCAGCCATAGCTTAAGGCCTAGGAGTCTCTCATGTGCCTTTTCCCAGTGACACCATGGCCCCCATAAGCGGGATCACTACACTTTTTTGGCTGTCCATATATAAAAAAAAAAAGCTGGATTACAAGGAGGTTTGTGAGGCAAAACACCAAATGCAACCTAGCAGACACAGGCGTGCCTCAGGGAATGAGACAGCAGAATGTATTGGAGGCATTTCCCTCCCTAAGCTCCAGATGAGTTACCCATAGACAGCCTCAAAGACACTCTGGGAATGTGTCACAGAGCTAGGCCTCAAGCCCAGCCTCAGCAGTGCTCTCACCACGTTGTGCAGACTAAGTTGGTGGCACTTGTCATGGGGTTAGGTCCGTCTCACTGCAAGGATGGCCAAATCTAGTGCTTGAAATTTAAGCAGCAAGACAGGCCCTTTCAAAATATTTCTCTCCTCTGAACAAAAAGTACAGCTGGCTTGTCAGTAAACATCAAACATTTACCTGTTCTGGGCATTAACTTCTGATTTCTCTGTTACTTCCCCTGATGCATCTCCTTCTTCCTTTTGCCGCAGCCTTTCCTGTCGAGCTCGTCGACGACGTTCTCTGGCAGCTTCTTCCTCATCATCATCATTTCTCTGGTAGGACAGCCTGCAACAAAGCATTAGAGAGAGGGAAATAAAGGGGCTGTAGCACATAGGACAGTGTGACTGAAAAAATCTCAAAAAAGCAGATGACCACAGCGCAGTAAGCATGCCTTGCCAAGGCTGCTCCATATGGTGTTTAGAAAATAAACTATTGAGTTGAGACACCTCATTTCAAAGCTTGGTTTTGTGTTATTTTTCAAAAACAAAAATTACAAAATGGTAATAGTGAAGGCAGCAGCCTCATCACACTTTCAGCTTGCTCCTAGAAAATACCAAGACCATAAAACCCCAGCCCGATAGCTAAGCAGACATCCTGCTGGACTTCATCATGATCCTGCCAGAATGCACTCAACAGTTTGAGCAGCCTATCACTCAGGGCCCCATAACTGAAATTAGGACTTAGCTAAGTAGCTTTTCATTAGACCCCTCTAAATACAGAATCACAGAATCATAGAGTGCACGATAACATGCTTTAAATGCAGACAGTATTCTAGAACTGAGAGACTAGAAAGCAGGGAGACACAAGCATTAACGACGGCTCTCAGTGCTCAGTTCTGAGTGCCAAACATCTGACACCTACAAAACCTTTGTGAGCCCAGAGCCCTGCCAGGCCAAATCATACGAGATCTCTGCTGTGATGAAAGCCTACAGCTGAGATCCCATTGTGTTCTTCTAACCCAACCGATGATTACAATTAGTTTCATCCTACTTGAAAAAGAAAGCAAGACATTACAATCCTAATAATCCCATGACCCATTCAAATCTTTGCCGAGGTGCATTACCACTGTATGAGATAAAGTGAAAGGCCTGCATTCCTGTTATCTTTTTGTGCAAGGAAAGTGAAATAGGAAGCTAAAATGTGCCAAGCCCAATCAGGACATTCATTTACTTTGCTTCGAGCAGTGGTCTGAGAGATAAGATGGTTACAAAGTCACCCTTAATTATGTAGTCATTTAAGATAGCTCTACAACACATATACAGAAAAAATTGCTTGCACAGTCAAAACAACCACAGTTGTGATTCAAAAAATAACATTAAAAGAAAATGAAAATATTTTGATTTAGTCATGAATCAGACTCTTCAAGTCCAAGCCTCACACATTGCCTAGTGGTAGTACTGTTTTTTCTTTTCTGAAAGAAATACAGATTCTGCAGAGATTCAAATAGTCTAATTTTGCTTTAAAATGGAAGCTAAAGCCCAACATGGCTGAGCCATTTGCCAGGCCTTGAGCAGCATTTTCATCCAGTGCAACTTTCCTTGGCCTTAGTGCACTGAAGGATTTAATTTGTTACTTTCATGCGCCACTTCAAGAGCTTGGAACTCTCTGTGCAAAAGAAAGAGCTCCTCTCAAAGGTGGTGAAAACCAGGAGAAGCATACCCGTGAAGGGTTACAGTAGCGGGAAAGGGAGAAGAAGAATTAAAAATAGATGAGGCAGAGAAAGCAAGGAAAAACATTTTCTGTTGTCTGGAAGTGATTTTAAAAGGGTTCAATATTTCATTAAGGTCTAGGACAAGAAAGCATATAATAATAATAACAATATAATAACAACAATAATAATATAATAATAAACCAATGAAATCTTTCATTTTCAGAGGAAAGAGAATAAAACTGCATTGGCAAAGTGACCACAGAAGGACAATTCACTAGGAAGATTTTCTGTCTTCAAGAAGCCTATGATCTGTTTAGCTCTGAACTGCAAACATAAGGGCACAGGACCTTTGCTCCTAGCCTGTGGCAGCAGGATAATGGCCATGAATGAGTCAATTCCCAGTGCCTATGGCTCAGGAGCTCTATTTGCAGAGAGATCACAAGAGAATGAAGCATTTATCCTACTCTCTGCACCCACACAGAACCCTCCTAGATAGCAAGGAGAACAACTATTTTTAAAAGCCTCTTTAAAATGCCTTTTTGAAACCTCCAGTTGCTCAGAAAACTAAAAAAGGAAAGAAAAAAAAATACTCTGAGCCAAAAGCTTCCACCAAATGGTACTCATTAAATAAGTCAAATGAAAGCAGATATGTATTTCCTGTCCTTGGACACATCACATAGATCATCTGTTAAGAAAGCTGACAGTCTCTCAATATCCTTGTAAGTATGTACACTGCCTCACTGTGTATCAGAGAGGTTTCCTGCAGCAAAACAGTGGAGATAGGGGCTCCGCCTTTACAGATCACAGTATTCAATTCTTTTCACCAGCATGGATGAACAAAACATCCTACATAACCTGGAAATAGGGAGCAGCCATCACAGACTGACAGTAGAACAAGCTGAAAATGCAGGCTGAGGTCGGCCGTAACAGGCTCATGAGTGCGCTGTGAGCAAACCGATAACATGATCAATTATGAAGAGATTCAGCAGAGTCACCTTAACTGCAACTGGCTTTCCATGAGAAATTCGGTCAAAGGAATGATGGATGAAGCTTGACAACTACCACTTCTTCCCATGAAAAACACATGCTTCAGATGACAGTGCTCCTCCCACTGATCTCTTAGTCCTCATGCACTAAGGTCATTCACCGTAAGTTGGCTGGCATGTTGCTCCCCTTTCCTTACCTTTCTAAGTCCCCTTCTCCCTAGAGTGACAAGCTTATTTCACAAAGAGAGTAAAACATATGTAGGCATATAAATTCATGTACCCTCCACTGTACATTTTAGATCACAAGAAGATTGAGGCAGCTCTCCGTAACTTCACATCACAAGCAGTATCAGTCTTCCCAGATTCTTTATTTCCACTTGCCTACATCTTTTAACATTGTCTAGACCAAGAGTAAATAACAAAGCACAAAGCCAGGACTTCAGTCCTCTGTATCAGGCAAATGGATATCCAATGGTCCATGCTTGTGGTTTTTCTCCACCTTTGGAGCCTTCCTGCCTAGCATGGACACACCTCACAATCAAATTAAACTAACCTTATATCTATTTTTCACCTTCTGCATAACTGTTCAAAATCTTTGCAGACAAGTCCTTCTCTACAGTTAGCAGTTCCAGCTATCTCAGGCAATGAGAGCACAGCATGATCTCAAAGAAGTATGCCAAGCCTTCTGATATGTGACGCTTCTTACTAAACATTCAGGTAAAATGGTGACTATGCTTTCTTACCAAAGGTGGATGCTCCTGATTTAAATGACAATCAAAAGGAAAAAATAGCAGTGTTGACTATGTCTCTGTGTTTCTGACATGAGAAAAGACAATGTAACCTGCAAGCATTATTGACAAGCCATTCTGGTAAAGCATTAGTGCCAAGTCTATCATACTTCACATGCACAACTCAAGTAGAGGACACTGAGCACCACATCTGTGTGCAACAACATTTCCCACCACACTAGGGAAGAATAATTACAGACATTCTGCCTTGCTGGAGAGGCAGGATAATTACAAACATGTTGAAGTCAACAACAAATGTTCTAATTATTTCAGTAACACTATCCTGAAACTCAATGTGAGGACCCTACACTCTACAGCAGAAAGTAACTCTGCTGCATTAGGAATACAGGCAGTGACACCGTCTGCCTCAGATATTGCTCAGAGAGATTCAGCACCCTTTGAATTTTATGTCAAGCGCTGAATTTAGATAAAGTTATAACCCAGTAAAAAATTTGGTAATAGCAAATACAGTTATTCAGTCTAGAGAAGAGAAGGCTCTAGAAAGACCTCATTGCAGCCCTTTAGTATTTAAAGAGATCTTATAAACAAGATAGAGACTGACTTTTTACATGGTCTTATAGTGACTGAGACATGTACGGGATAAACTAAAAGAGGGGAGATTTAGGTTAGATGTTAGGAGGAAATTTTTACTCAGAGAGTTGTGAGGCAGTGGAACAGCTTGCCCAGAGAAGCTGTGAATGTCCCATCCCTGGAAGTGTTTCAAGGCCAGGTTGGATGGGGCCTTGGGTAGTCTGATCTGGTGGGTGGCAGCCCTGCCCATGGCATTGGGGTTGAGACTGTGTGGGCTTTGAGGTCCTTTCTAACCCAAACCATTCTGTGATTCTAAGATTACAAGGCTGAAACCATTTCATACAATCCAGCTTTGACTAGTTTCCATTTGAAATCACCAGTTAGCTCAAATATTATCTGAGGCACTTTGGTTTTAGAATTTCTTGCCGGTACTGCTACATTATTATTATTGTCTGAGTTATGACAGCACTGAAGTTTCCTGATCAAGCTCAAGGGCCTGTTATAGTAGGCATGTTATAAAGGTAGGGGACAATCTGGTCACTGTTCTAAATAGTGTGTGATACTGATAGAAGAAAAACAGAGTGATTTGAAACAGGACCTGCCCTCAAGGAGGCATAACATGATGAATTTTCTCTATTTCTTATAAAGGGGGGAAAGAAACACTAATTTAAGATGGTTAAACTGCTCGGTTCAAGAGGAGGCAGGGAAAAAGAAGAGCTGTGGATCTGACCTCTGATTCCGCCTTAAGGATGTCAGAAATACAGGGGGGAAATTTCAAACAACAAAAGCTGTTGAGCATAGATTTTTAGCTTAAACAGTTCAGATCTGTCTCTTCTTTCTCCCGTGACTCACTCAAATGCTAATCTGTCTTTGCTCTCCCATCTGCAAAAAACACTTTGCATTCATAGAACTGGTGACCAATGCATTGTTCAATTAGTTGCAACTGTGCTTATTTGGCAAGTTTTCCCTCACACCTTTGTTACCTGGAAGCCCTTATGGTTCACACTGCACCTATGCTACAGATTGATTTTTCTGTGGCCCAGCCCAAGAAATAGGATCATTTATCCCAAATCAAACTACTTAACCTCCATATGCATCCTAACCTCTTTCTATGAACTTCACCCTTCATTACCTAACAACACAGCACTGACATCTTTGCACTTGTGTGTCTCCTAATTGATGGCAGAGGGAAGACGTCAGTAAAATATCCTCGACGACAAATTTCACTGCCAGATTCAGTCTATAGCAGCTGAATTTGTTGGTCTTCTGCACTCTAAGAAAGCTTATCTATTTACCCAGGCTCTTCCTGAAAGGATGGGTGGGGTGAGGATGGGCTCTGCCATAACACCCATTGGAGAGTGCTCTTTGTGTCACTGTTGATATTTGGTCAAGTTTTATTTATGATTCCATCTGTTTTTTTTAATTGTTCATCTAATTTGTGTTATGAGAGGCATGCTTCGAAATGTGAATGTAAACAACTGATCAGTCCTCACCTCCAAGACAACAAATGTACATGCTTTCAGAGCATTAAATCTCTATCAAGCTTCACGTATCATAGATTAGCTGTATTTCATTCAAGTCACACCTAAAAATGTGGTGAATATTGGGGGGGGGGGGAACTATTTCTTCTAATCATTCCTCCGTAGTTCAAGGGGAGCTGCCAGCATTCTGCTCAGACCTGATAAAGAAGATTCATTTTTATGATGAAACAAGCAGAATTTCAATCCAAAAAGCTCATGTTTCAGAGAGATGTAGTGAGTGAAAACAGGGGATTATGCTGGAGACATGCATACATGCCACCGCAGTTCTCAGTGCAATGTCGTGCGTGAATGCTCTTATTAACACCCATATTTTTCACATATTTCTCAATTAGACATGCACCACTTTTTTCACATAGAACATAGGACAGACAAATGGATAAAATTAACCAGTGGATGGAAATTAAACCCAGACAAATTTAAACTGGAAATGAAGCACATGTTTCTAACAGTGAGGTTGATTAAATATACAAGAAATGATGGAATATTCATCTTAAGATGAATGCCTTTTTGGAAGTTATACTGCAGTAAAGTATCAATTCTTGGGCTCATTACAGACGCAACTTGGTGAATTTCCATTACCTCTTATGTATAGAAAATCAGGCTAGATGATACCGTAGCTCGTGCTGGACTTAAATTGTCTTCCACTTACAGAATGTACGTGCCTTCTCATTCAGTTCACAACTCATCTCTGTCTCACAAATACTTTTACTCTTTTCACCCACGCATTCTCCAGAGCTACGCAGCCAAGATTTCCTGACTTGGCATGTTACCCACAGAATGTATGCACATGTTCTCTTGGAAAAATAGAGAGACTGACACACCTTTCAATGTAGTCTTTTCTCGTTTACATCATTTTCACATTGTCAGCTTCTAGTATCTGTTCTTTCTTTAATAGCTCAAAAAAGTTCAAGGGATTATTTCTTTTTCCTCTGAGTAACCATCTATTCAGTGGGTTAGCAGAAGGATGTTCTTTCTGATGGGTCTTGGCATCCATATTTTCCTACCATACCTTTAGCAGCCTCCTTTATCCTACCTTAACTCATGATCTAAACTATCTAAAACATAAAACAATGTGTATTTTAGCAACTAAGATTTTGTTTCATCTGTGCAGAATCTTCAGTTGATCTACACTGGTTAAGGATCTGGCTGTGAGATTGTTGTTTTGTGCACATGACAAAAGAGCTACGTATGGGAAAGAAATTGGATTCTTCCATATATTCTTCTTTGTGGTTTCTTTCATTTGGTTGTATTTGACATTTTGTTTTGTTCACAGGTAAGGAAAGAGTAGGTGCACTGCTCCCTTTAACAGTCTGATTCTAAAAAACTAATTAGAAAGCAACTCCCCTGGAAAAATAAAAAGATTTAAAAAAAAAAAGATAAAAAAAAAATAAAAAGTGATTTGCAAGCCAATAACCACAAGTGAAATTGACTCCAAACTGATGAAAAGATTACCAAGTAATTCATGCCAAAAGTAACCAGGGAATTTATTTCACTGCTGAAGATGCCATTGAAGCTTTCAGGACAGATTCTGGCTTCCCGAATTACTGGTTTCTGTTGAAAATGTACGCTTCAGTTGCAGCCCAGGATTTCCAATGCCCTGTCTCATTTCTTGCAGCCTTCTCTTTGTGATAACACTGCTGCTTTGGTTTTAGATTCAGGCCCTAAAACCTGGGCCTTGTAGTTTGAGCCAGTCTGTAATATCACTGCATGGTTCTGCACAAAGGCAGAATGACTCATGCACGCGCCTATTTTTTTTTCCCTCATGGCTGAAAACTGATGATCTGTTTCATAATGTGAAATGCAAGCAGATTCTCCAACCACATCCAAATAACTCTGCTAAATCACCTCTGAATACCTCAGCATAAATCGCATGCAGGACCACTAACATGAAGGGTAAAAACCTTCAGCTACTGAAACAATGTTAAATTTGCCTCCAACATATATTATATTTAGATAAAAGAGTTTGCTGGAAATGTCCCAGGGAAAAGCATGTAATTCTCTCAATATGTGAAGTCTGTAATACTTTGCAGTTTTCCTTCAACCACGATAGATTTGACATTGACCAGTCAGCGAACAATCCAGTGTATTTAACCTGTTTTAATTTAGAAGTTTCTCATACACACACACACAGAAAGTAACTGGCTAGAAGAGTAATTGGCCAACCTCCTTCTGGTTGATAACTATTACTTTTTACTGCTTTTCTTGACACTTAGTGGAATTCTCACAGAAATCTGTTTCTCTGTACATAAAGAAGCATACAAAACCAGTTTACTTTTTCCGGCTTAAAAATGTGGAAGCAAAACCCAATTGCTGTGCATACCACTGTGGTTGATGCGGTATTTGCTGCCTCTGTGGCAAATTGCTTGCTGTTTGCTGCCACCACCTCCACTTTCTAGTGCTTTATTGCATATAAAATCCAATATCACTTATGCCACTTCCTTACCCAGTAATATTTCAGGCATCTCCCTGTTGATTATAGTGGGCATGTTGCCTAGCTGAGGCATAAGGAGTTACAGGACTCACCCCAGAACATACAATTCACAATTGCTACAAAGCCAAATCATAAATTTTCTTTCTTGTGGTTTTGGGCCCCTGTATTCAATAAGGCTTTCAAGGCACTTTTATACCCTCAAATTGCTAGCATACTAAATGTATACAAAGTTAAGGGCTAACTCCTCCTCTTTTGTATTGAATTGCAAGCAAAGCTCCAACTAATGTGATTGAGAGATTCACTAAAGACAGAAGGAATTAAAATGAAGAAAGAAATCAAGATTTGTAACTTTAAAAAGATCCCTTACATTCTGAGAATTATGGTCTTTCTAGAAAATATGTAAAAATTTTGAGGAATTAAATCAACATTTTCTTATGGCACCTTTAAGCAAACTGATGCCTCCAGTGTGTCATGCTCAAACTACAAAGTTCTGCATTTCCTCCAAGAATCATTTTAATCCATTCAAAATTTATGTTATCCTCTGCAATATCTATCACAGGTCTTTAAATGAAGGCAAGGAAAAGAAAAATGGCGCAAGGAGGATATCTGCACACTAATCCTCCATCACATTGCCCAACCTACTCACAATCAACTTCCAGCATACATCCATTCACCACACATCCTATCAAAACAAGACATGAAATTTGAGAAGAAATACGTCTTTTTTCTAAGATGACAAATCTTCTCAATGAGCAGAATCCCTTTTTGCATTCATGCCTTTTTTCCAGCTTGCCTGCTAGTTTTTGCAGGGTGTAAAGAAGAACCAAGGGCCAGGACTCTACACATAGGTGAATCCTGAAGGAAACAAAGTTCACAGCACGACATTGATAGATATCAGGGAAAACATTCACCAATAGCACTGAACCCAACTCAAAAGGAATTATTTCATCCATCATGGAAATGCAGCTGTGCCTAGGGTGGGTCAGCAACTACTCTATAGCTGAGACTCTATAACTGTAGCATCAGTCTCTGATTTAAGATTGACACTAAAACTCAATGTAGATTAGAACAAAGCTGGGAGAGAGGGCCAGTTGGGCAGGGAAGATGGAAGCAGGGATCATATAGGGAATGTGGCTGTAGGAAGGGGACTGGAACGACACACTTCCCTGGGCTGGGGAGAGCCAGGCAGCAGCAATGGGTGACTAGATGATCTCTGGGGTCTTTCCCATGGCTTCTCAGCCTCTGCTCCATAAGGACCTGGAAAGCCAAATTCCACCATGATTGACAGAATTGAACCAGTAGGACAGCAAGTCACAGTTACCCAGTCTATACATCGTTTGTTTACTCCTTCAGCCTTGCATTATCTGAAATGACTATCAGTGGTCAGTGATGGCAATTTTTATTGCTCGATTCATCAAAAGTATGGGTGTTAGCACTAGTCTGGGCTCTATGAAGCATTAAAACTCCTGTATATTTCCCTGGGGATTTAAGATTGTAACTAACTTACTATTGCTCCGAGCCAGAGAGGTCCCTGAAGATCTCTGCTGTAGCTTTCAGATATGCAGCAAAATCTGAACAAGGTAGAAGGCATGTTTTTGCACACAGGGAGCCTGGAAAAGTATTTCACCAGATAACCATACAGATAATCACAGAATAATCTTTTTTCCATCCGCTCTTCCTGACAGAAAATATGCAAGAGGAGGGCACAGCCTTAACATACCTCAGCAGACTAAATACTGAAATAAACACTTGCAAATGAGAAGGCAGCTGAAATGCAAGAGAAGGCCTTGCACTGAAACAGAACAGACTTTGAAGCCATATGCTAACTTAGAATAAACCACTTTAGGGGGGATACAGCATTACAAATACGTTCATTGCTACAGCATATGGCAAACAGGGAAAAAAATAATGAAAATCAGATGTCTCAAGGTTTTCTAATACTGATTCCCTGTACTCACGATCCATGGATGCTGTGCAGGTGCAGATTTGCTTTCAAGGGAAATTCATGACTGTTCACTTTTAACGTGGACAAGCATCTATCTCTTTCTCAGATATTTAAGAAACCTACTGTCAACAGCCAAGGTGATTAGGAGACATTTTCTGTGAGACAGAGGAGGAATTATGAGTGCAGATCCTGTCATTTGCTAATAGGATTAGGGGCAGATACATTCCATGCATCTCTCTGAAAGTTAATCCTGATCTGTCTTTCACCTTCATGAAAGGTAAAAACAAAAAACAAAAAAAAAAAAAACAACCCTCCTTCCATAAAACAAGCCTGTACAGATATGAAGGTCACGTACAGCACTTTGAACAGCACACTAATGTCACAATGATTTGCAGACATCGTATACCAGCATTGCGCAATTTAAACAGCTGGAAATTTGACATGTATCCATTGCAACTACACACGCATAAACACTATAAAATATTCTGGCTTTATTCTTTCAATTAGCTTTCCCGTAGACGTGCCTGTTTCCCCTTACATTGCTCCATTGTGATCCTCATTCCAGGAAAAGTTACTCATAAGAAACTACCAACCGATTCAGTGTAAAACTTTAGAGAAAGTCTGTGTAAAGTTGACTCTGAATTTGTGACAGGTGATCGACCCCACTGGAAATATAAATATAGAAGCCACGGTGCTTCAGAAAGGGTAAACAAACAAATGAACAAGCAAGCAAACAAGTAAAAAACAAAAACAACAACAAAAAACCACCTTCTCATGGAACTCTATAACCCAACAAAAACCTCTTCCATTTCAAATATTCAGTAACAAATTATTTGTGTCATGAGTTATTCATAGGAAATATCCAGATAAAAAACAGGAAGCAAGAAAATAACAATTTTTCTTGCCCTGACAGTGCTTGTGGTCCGTAGACTTCCAATGGAATACATGAAGCTGTTCAAGGCACATGGGTGCAAAAAGCTCACATAAATTACCCTGCATAGATACCGTACCAGTATAAGGGTCTTTTTCCACAATATATAGCGTGCTTACAAATCACAGCAACTACTATGGTATACATTTATTTTTCATTCTGGAACAGCAGTTCCATATACAGAGCTAGTCTGTAATAGTGACTGCAAAATGCTTCATTTCTTGCTGAAATAACCCTGCACAGATGAGCTCTGCAGGAACATGGGGGAGCTGAGTGGTACTGCAAGTGAAGGCAAAAGAGAGCCTAATTCCAAAGATGAGGGAACAAGAGAAATTAAGTTTTCATCACCAAGAAGCACAGGCTTTGTTGGGACTGAATTGACATTTTTAAGGAAAGAATAATTGAAAAATTGGTTTTTAAACACACAAAAATAATGTTTGAGCCAAGGCTTCTGGGATAATCCCTTACATTCCAGGAGTGAACACAGACTGATATCTATTTTTCCTGCCTCATCATATTAGCACTTGGCATTCACTAAGTTCTTTCCATCAAAAGGTCTCAACATACTTTACAAATGTTAATTAATCCTCACAACCCCTTCTGCATGATAGTTTATGGAATGGAAAAACAGGGACATAGACAAATGTACTTGTTTCAGCCTCAACCCCACAGCAGATAAGATTTGTGCTTTGGCTGCACTACCTCAGTCCTGGTCCAAACCCTGTGGAAGTTACCAGGAGCTTTTCTAGCAGCTTCCAAAGGCCATTGCTACAGGTAGGCTGAACTCTTCCTCCCAGGCCCATCACTGACAGCTGCACCTTGCCAACTTCCATCGCTGCACCCAAAAGTGTGTGAAAGCCACAGGCAGAACTGATTATCCTGGGACCATTTTTTGCTGGCATACAGAACAAAGAGGCATCCTCCCCTGAGCTCCCTCTGAGCAAGTGGCAGCCTGCCCCTCCTCTGTGCAATGCCTTCAGTTTCCAGGTACTTCCAAATCAGTAGTTTACATTTTAAAAAGAGCTTTGCCTGGTGGGAAATGGGAAAGGAAGCCCAGAAAGCTTCTTTACCCAGAGGAAACTTGCAGCCATGTCACTGCAAAAGAGCCTCAGGCTTCATGCATGGGTCAGCCTCCACACACCCTGGCAGCTCCTTGAAGCACTGGGCTGTGAACTGAGATACACTTCAGAGCCTGAAAATATGGAAAACGGGGTGCAGATCGCCAGCCTACCACTGAGTTTCCTGCCGAACCCTTCTGCTTCTCACGCTTCAACAGGCACAAAAAGCCAGCTTGGTGAGATGGAATTCCCAAAAGGAGATTAGTGAGAAAACACCTGCTCTAAACCTAGAGATTTTAGTTATGCAGAAACTCTTGAAGACATCACATGAGAAGGCTTCTGTGCACAGTGGCTCTCACTGCACCCTCGCCAGTGCCACGCAATAGATGGGACTGACCTGAATGTAGGCCAGGCCCATCAACAGCAACTCTTACCAAGCTACCTCTTGATTCAAGAGTAACATTTTCTGTCACGCTGCAAGACAGAAGAGCATTTTAGGAACCCACTGGAACCCCTAGCAGAAAGGTATTCACACAACCTAAGGAGCCTTCAGAATAACACCGCCAGAGAACAGACATTAGGCTTGACTCAGACCTGCCGTGATTCATCCAAGCATCTTCTTCCCAGCAGCCTGTAGTAACTATTCACACATGTATATCAAGCCAATTGCAAGTGAGATGCAATCCAATTTATCCTTCTACAAAAGTCCTTACTGAATTTCAGTTATGTGTCCTGAAAGGCACTGGAAAGAGCCAAGAAAACAAGCACTGGATAGCAAGTCTATGCTTAATACTCTTTTGTGAAAATACAACATTTGACAAATGAGGATAGAGCAGTGTAAATTGGAGAATATTTGGCACCAGAATTAGGACAAGAATAAGAAACATTGAATTCCTGCTCTCAGAGTGTGGTCCAACGTGTTACCATAACTCAGTTGAATGAGATTACTGAATAAATAAGAAAAAATGAAATGCTTAAACCCACTGGTGCATCAGTTCCCATCTGACTACAGCAGTGTTCAGTGAAAAAATCATCCATTTGGGGGATTCAAAAGTTGGCATGATGGGCATTACCTACACCAATAAGATATTATAAGACCAATCAGTCTAATACAAACAGAGACTTTAAACTAGACACAAACACCAGCGTTTGTCTGCCAGTTGGGCAATCCTGGATGTATTTATGAGTGCTTCTGCCAGCTTAAAATGAATGTGAGACAGGAGTATTGTCATTGTTAGTGCATAGCTATGAGTGTATACCAATAATTTTTCTGAACCCTCGCCCACAGTTTGATCAGAATACTCCTACAAAATTACCAAAGATTTAGGAAGCTCCAGGGCAGGCCCCACTCCCTACTTTCGCACTTTAGAGAGAAAACTCCCAAAGGGTTTTCTCCTCTGTTTCAGCTCCCCAGAAGCTCTTCCAGTTCCTTCTCCAATTTCTTCTCACATTCCAAGCATATCGTGTCACTTCTCACCTAATGGCACTTTAATGTCTCCATCTTCTTCCTCCACACCTGTGAGCCCTGCCTTAAATTCTCCCAAGCCTGAACATCCCTACTTCCTACCCTTGCAACACTATCCTTTTTGGATGATATTCCAAAAATGGAAAAATGCCAGTTTCTGCACCTGGGATGGAGCAATGCCGGACACAGGTACAGACTGGTGAACGAGTGGCTGGGGAGCACCTGTGCAGAAACTGATCTGGGGGTGCTGGTGACAGCAGGTCAGCTTGAGCCAGCAGTGTCTCTGGCAGCCAAGAGCACAAACTGCATTTGGGGTACATTAAACACAGCATAGCCAGTCAGTCACAAGAGGCAATTCTCCTGCTATACTTAGCATTGATGTGGCATTGCCTGGAATATTGTGCGCATTTCTGGGATTCAAAATATAAAAAGGATGCTAAGGTCCTTGAAAGCATCCAGAGGAAGGCCATAAACCAGTAACAGGACTGGAAGGCATATGTCCAAGGAGGCTTGGACTGTCCAGCCCAGAGAAGAGAAGGCCAAGAGGCAACCTGCAGAGGGGAAGCAAAAGGAGGTGCTGAGCTGTGCTCCAGATACTGATATTAAGTTGCATGGAATAGCACAAAGCTGCACCTGGGAAGCTGGGCATTTGAAAGTATTTCTTTACTGTGAGAGTGGTCAAACACTGGAACAGGCTTCCTAGAGAGGTGGTTCATGCTCCATGCTTGTCATGTTCAAGAGGCATTTAGACAATGTCCTCAACTGCATGCTTTAACTTGAAGAGGTCAGGCAGTTGGACTAGATGATCTTTGAAGGTCCCTTCCAAATGAACTACTCTATTTTATTATTTTCAGGACTCAAGATCACACTGAATTTGTCATGCATCTTGAGAAGTGCTGGAAAGAACCAAAAGCTAGGCACTAAACAGCAAAATCTCTGTTTGCTCTAGTGTAGTAAAGTACACAATCATATCTTTTTGGGGGTGAGAAAACAGATTGGTAATATTTCCAGAGCAGAACTGCACAGGGAACAAGCATACACAGAACGTAACAGAAACAAGCACTGTTTTATGCATTCAGGGCATTCATCCTTCTCATTCAGGAACTATAAGCATGGGACTAGATGGGATGTAACAAAGCTAGACTTTGTCTCCCACCTGATCACTCCTTAGGGTGTTGGGTGAGGCTGAAAGAGAAGAATCCAAGAAATCAAGCAAGGAATTAACCCAACGGCTATCTCCAAATGACAAAGGATCAAATGAAGCTATCAGATATGCACGAAAAAGGAATATTTGTCCTCAGCTGGGTGGGTTGCAAATTATTGCTAATGCACATACTGACAGTGGCAAGCTTTCATGGCCATATAGATAAGGACTGGCAGGAGAATCAAGATAGCTGTACTGTAGTAGCTTTTTAGCATGTTGTCAAGCCTTGAGGAAAAGTTGCATTTGCAGAGAACTTCCAAGATTTGTTGCTGTAGGCTTTATGGTAAATCATGGAGAAACTACAAGAAAAACATTTCTCAGCCTTAATCTTTCTAACTAAAGTAAAAACTTAGCTGACTTTGGAAACAGATGTTATGTCTGTTAATTAGGCTTTGCAAAATATCATGTCGTACAGTAGAAAGAGTGCTTAAAGGTAAGAATTAAAGAGAAAGGGAAAGGAATCATGTGGCAAAGGACAGGATACTGTAGATCCTGTGAGCTGGCAAGGCAGAGACTACCTGAAAGAGAGCAAAGTTTACAAATGTTCTGTTACGGCCATTTCAGTGTACGGTGATGGTCTCCATCATTTGGGGATACTTAAACCTACAGAACCGTACCTTGTGAGGCTCATCCTTCCCACAGTCCTACTACTCAGTTACAAACTCCTTCCCTACCCATCCCATCCCTCAAAAAAAAGGTGTAGTAAGGATGGTGCCAGGACACCAATATATATATGTGATGCTAGAAGGTAAATCTGTAATTACACTGAAGCAACTCCAGCACTGAACGTACTGCAGATGGAATTTGGCAAGCCAATAATCTCTTGTTCAGAAACATGTAATATATTTTTATGTTTAAAAAAAATCTGCAGGCAATTTGGCTATGACAAGACAAATGGAAGCCAAGATCTCACATCCTGTAGTGACAAGTGTGCTGGTCTCAGGGTTATATCTCTAGGACAGACCTCCACATTTCTTAGAGTAACCAGGGAAGGAAAACAAGTGCATGTGGACTGCCTCTGCAGGAGTGACTTGCTCAAATTTTCTGAAATGCACAGAAAAGCAGTCAGGAGATGTTTTCTTAATAAGAAAGCTGTCGGGAAGAAGAGGGATCTTTTTTTTGTTTGTTGCGCAATACAGCAACTATTACACAGAGGTTCCATACCAGGTCTGAATCTCCTAAACAGAAGTATAGAGCAGAGCAAAAGTGATCTGAGAAAGACTCAGAATTCAGAATCTAAACTGCTTACATGGAATTAATCTCTACAGGTTGGCATGCTAAGTTCTGCTGGAGTCACTTTTTGTTCATGAGAATCCAAATATTTCTCAGTATGGCTTAGTCGACGTAGGAAAAAGTGGTGGATGAAAAAAAAATTAAAAAAAAAAAAGATGACAACAAAGTCAACCAAATCCCTGATCTTCAAAAGAGGTTTCTGACTTTGAGGAAGAAAGGTCTGAGCACAAATAGCTATCAGACAAATATATATATATATATATACACACCCAAAAATGAAATGGTTGTGCAACAACCTTTTGGGCATAGCCTACTTCTAACAGCACATCTGTACATTTTGTTTAACGTGATCTGGTTCATCCAATCCCTGTTATGAACACTGTTTACTTTTCTGCACTACAATCATCCAAGTTTATCTTTCACGTGTTTTGCCTACAGTGAACTAACCTCAGCAATAAAAGGATATGTACTCTCAAATTATTATGTTAGGGAAAAAAAAGGAAAAAAATGTTTCACAAGGGGTAGAATCAAACTTATAATACTCTAAAAAAATAAATGAGTGATAGAAAACTGGACAATTAGTTACTAGGTGAATCGTTATTTCTCCTGAAGTCCAGGAGCCAAACGAGGGACACCAGGTAGGAAGGGACAGCACTCTGCATCATTTTTGGCCTCCTGATGCAGCGTAGAGTGAATTCTAAAACAGCCAGCACTTGGCTTGGCATTTCGTTTACCAAGAGACACACAGAGACTGGGGAAGGAAAGAATTTAGATACTCGCTTCTGCCCTTGCTTGCAACTTTGCTCATCGTAACTCAACTGAAAACCTGAGGAATTCTATTGAATTCAAATCTGTGCTGAAGCCTCTATTTAAGCCTTGGATGCATTGCTCATCCCTGGAATTTAATGTGAGTCTTCAAAGCAGTTTGAAAGAAAAACAGCAGAGCAGTCAAGTGTCTACTTGACTTACAGTGTCAACAAACTTTTGTAATTTGTACTTTCCTCCAGTGATGGATATCTGAGAAGAGAGAAAGTGGATTTTGATACCTTGGACCAAAGTGTGATTTTTTGACAACTTCACAAACCATTTAGATGCTTCAGATGTATAACAAACTCCATAGAAACCTATGTTTCACCATGCCTGGTGCTTGCTGAGAGGTGACTACAGTATGTTACGTTGTTAGGCTTGCAAAAGCTTCTCACTACCACCTCCAGTTTGTGTGCCACAGTGAGATTTTACGGCACTACTGAACACTTGTGAAAAGGAGAAGGACGAGGGGAGGGAGGAAGCCCTCCCTGACTGTCCGCTCTGCAAAGGATTTGAACTGCAGAAAAGAGGAACCATGTCAGCAAATGCCAAACCAATGCAATACCTGCCAAACCGCACCTTATCCTTCTCAATCAGCAAAAAAATTATCCGCTGCCTGATTTCTCTTACCTCACCAATACAGGGTTAGGTTTTTTCCCTTATTAGGACATTCCCCATGCCGTAAAATTCTGGCTCTAATAAGTGGCTTTAACAATATGTGCTGCACATCAGCACAAAAAGAAAGCAACTAATAAAAATAAAACACAGGAGGAGAGTAAAAGGGCTGAGTCCTAAATTAAAAGGGACGACATCAGCTTAGTTTGGGCTCCAAAATTTGATCATAGATTTTATAAAATAGAGAATTAAAATTGGAAGGGATAAATGCATGAAGGCTAACATTATACAGACATGTAATTATCATCTTGGCACTGCAGCTACTTATACATGTAAGCAGCCTTACTGAAGTCAGAGAAAACTCTTTATAAACTTCAATGCTTACAAAGCTCAAAGCAATTCAACCGTTAGAAAATTATAATACTGCAAAGAAAGGGAGTTTTTGTGTTTTCTTTAACAAAATAAAATCAAAAGGAGTGAAAAGTTATAAAATTTTTGCTGAGTTTTTCAGTTATTCAGCTTGAAGTATTTTGCTTGACTGGATATTTAACTGTATGATTTTATTATCTAGTTTACTGTATCTATTTAGTAGTGCATTTATTGCACTACTCACATTGGACAGAAGAGCAGAAAGAGCCTGAGATAATCAGCAGAGAATTTCTCCCCCGTCCTTCTGGACCTTCTTGTTTTGTTCCAAATGGGAAAAGGGTGGAGGAGGAGACAAGGGTCTGCAGGTTCTGCAGGGAAGGAAGGAGGGGTAGGAAGCAGCAGGATGAATTTCTGCTGCCCCCCATCCCACATCGGCACACCTATCTCAACAGGATGGCTGCAGAGGAGCTATCTGGATTTAAGATCTGCACTAGCACTGAATTCTCTATTTTTGCTGAAGCAGAAAAAAGAAAGCCCTTGACAGAGCAAAGTGATACAGAAAATGTTCAGGATTGTTTTATTTTAATTCAATCTGAAAGAAGGCAGCAAATCTTTAATCTTTTTTTTTTTCTTTCAACTTATTTTTTCTTTCAAATTTACGTTAGCTCAGTTTGGAATCGAAAGATCAGAAAGTTTTATTACATAAAAATTGCAAAGAGGCAGCTCAGTAATTTGCAATTTAGAAAGTGTCCAAAATGTAATTTTTTAAAATATGTATTTCCTCTTGCTCCCATTTAGTTAAAGCAAGTCTCAGAACCTGATGAATTCCCAACAAGTTCTGCTCTGCCCAGTACTCTCCACATTTTTCTTGGTTTTGCTAAACTTACTGTGCATGAAAAACAATTCTCATTACTCATCTCGGGCATTTGGATTACCAGAGATCAGCATCAGGTCAAGTCTGGTACCTCTCACCACTGCCCTGGCTTAAATCTTAGAAATTTGGTTCTTAAAAATCATGACTTCAAACTCAGATAGGTGTCCAAAACTCCATACAGGTTAATCCAACCCCACGCACTGGCCCCTCAGTGCCTTTCTTGTGCTGGAGCAAGCACCTCAGAAATTTCAGAAGAGTTTTCTTACAGAACTGTCCTTTCTCTGTCATAATGCTTCCTCCACTGTGAAGGATTATTTCATTCAGAAATGTTTCAACTGTTGTAGAAATTTTCTCGTGACGTTCTGTGAGGATAGTTCCTAAATCCAGCAACAAAATTTTTAAATGGACATTTAGTCTTCAACAGCCATTGTCCCTGATGATGTGTAAACCGTACACCAAAGCCTAAGCATTTCACTTAGGCAGTGAAAATTAATGCTCTGTATACAAGGAGTGTTGTTACCAGAGTGCTTAACATCAATATGGTCCAGGCAGAAAGAAACATATTTGCATCAAAAGCACTCATCTATTATCCTAGGTGTTTTGAATTCATTCTTAAGCATTGGGCACTGATATGCAACTTGGATATAAATAAACTGTACAGCTCAGAAATGGACAGGACGGTGTAGGGAGACGAGCCACTTTCAGAGGGTGACTTCTCAGTTTTTAAGACGGAGACAAACAACCTTTGCTACATTTTAGCACATCTGGTGTTTAGTCACATTATGCCCGTCTTATTTTTCCTCCGTAATATAAAAAAAAAGGCTTTTAAAAAGTAAGAACTGGTTATTTCCCACTAAGGAACAGAAATGAGATGTACAATCAGAAAAGACCAGAAAGAAAAAGATGGTTTTGAGTGAAAATGAACAGCACCAATTTTCAGAGCAGAACTAGCCAGATTCTTCAGCCCTTCTCCTTAAAAAAAAAAAAAAAAAATAGTCAATTATCTGTCCTGACCACCCAGGCCAGAAACAGAAAATCTGAGAATTATGTATGAGAACATAGAATATGAGGAACCCATCAGAAAATGCTGTGAAGGTCAGCTTCCAGCATCCCAGCTGTGAATGAAAAAATCTGTGAAGTTTGGACAAAAGTTACATTGGCTGGAAGAAAACATTCTACCTGTTCGCAAAGAATACTTCTGCTTTCCTTAGAAACTTGCACAGTAAATGCTTATTTTAGTGTCCAGTAAAGAGAGCCAATTCAATCCCTATACATTCACTTAGCAGTCTATATTTTCATGCCAACCGGAATGATTTCTTGGCTATGATGAGAGCTTCTGCTTTTAATTTCCAGTGTATCAAATGTTAACAGGATTATATTCAACTATTTAGCAATTACAGGATTTTCTACAAGCACACCAAGAGTGTAGAAAGTACCTTTAAATGATGCAGCTGAAACTATCATATAAAGGGGCCATTAGAGGACATTTGCAAGGGGTTAGAAAACTTACTGTACCTCATTCAAAGCAGCACAAGAACAGCCTCCTGCCTCTCCCTGGAGAGCCTCCAGAGAGTTAACTTATAAGAATTTTTATATTCCTTTTCCATTGCAATCTCCTGAGAAGGCATGAGCACTTGGAATGATTACATTATGCCTCCACCTGGGAAGGGCAGTATTTCATCATATATTTCACCAAGCAATGCTTTGAAGAAGTCTTCTTGGGTAATGCTAAAGGTGTCTTCCCCACTTTTGGCCTGAGGTCATGAGTAGGCTTGTTTAAAGGGAATAAACCAGTTTCCAAATTTTGGCCACATATTTCATTTCTCTTGAAAGCCCTACTCCCCACAAGAACTTTGCTACTCTTCTTCAGATATGCTACTGGAATTCTTGACAAAAGAAAATCTACGTCTGGTTGTCAGGTGTCTGCTTTTGTTTAGAAGGTGCTATGGGATACAAGTCTCCCAAGACACAAGGTATAGTAGCTAGTCATGTTTCATGAGAAAAAGATTGAATTGTCTTCATCCAGATATAATTTCACTGACTTCAGTGCATTTACTTCACAGAACATAATTGTGGGTGTTAAAGTGGACACACACTGAGACATTCCTCCCAGCATTTGCTTCAGAGACACACATGGCACAAAGCCAGCTCACTGCCAGTTCCCTCTCACACATGAGAAGACTGGAGAAGAATCTCCCTCAGCAAGGATATCCAAATACTTTTGTTGGTTTTTTAAGCAAAACAGCCAGACCCTGACTGATTTAGCTAATCTGACTGCAAAATAAGCCAGTGAAAAGGGTCTGAAGGTTATCTGAGAACCTCAAGCTCTCCACATCAGGTACCAAGCGTTCTGGTTTCCACCCGCCATAACAGCCTTAAAGTGCCAAAATCACTCCTTTGCTTTACCCTCAGTTGGAGTGGAACTAGCTTTCTGCCCAGGCAACTCTCCGCTCCCATACAGCAGTATGGGAGGGCTGGCTGCTGCAGCTTGTGGCTGTGTTCCACTGCGGACCAGCAAAAAACAAGTTTATTTGACACGCTCTTAGCTAAATTGTTATTTATTACTCAATATCTGAAATCACAACGAAGGATTTCAGATTCCTGGAAGGGACTTCCTGGGGGGGCTGAGTTTCAGAAATCTCTCAAGAGCACAAGATTTGATGCTGGAAACTCCAGAAACTAGCACTCAGAAATCTCAGTCGATTTTGAAAACTTCTCCCCAGTGTTAAACACCACCACTGTACAAATGACTTCACAGTATTTTATAAACATAGTAGCACCCTGTTTCCCACTCATCAACATATGAAGCAGACAAACAAAACAGCAAAACTAGACCCAAATAAACTAGACAATTTATTTGGCAACATTGCACAGGCTAACTGATTTTCTTCTCTTTCTTCCCTCCCACATTCAGGGATGAATGTGCTATGAGGACATTATTTACTTGGTGAATTAAGCAATCTGAGTTACAAGAAAGTTTTCGCACAAGCTATGAAACTTCTGTAAATTTCCCATTAATACAACTCCGATTAGCAACCAGTCTTTCTGACATATTCTTCTGCCACTGAATAAAGCAATTCAAATTCTGCAATTCAGATAAAAAATGACTGCATATATGCAAAGCCTTTTCTTTCAGACAACATAGCAAAAAGAGGAGCGAAAGAACCCAGTCTACGCCCAACAGCTAATCCCCAGTTCAACCAACTTCCCAACTTTTTACACCTCTTTGCCATCACCGTCATCCAGCAATTCCTATGCAACGCTGAAAGGCTAAATCTATACAGATAGCAAAATAAATTGACAACTCACTTGGAAAGACTTGACAAGTTCTGCCTGCAGTATGATCTGCTGATCATGTCTGTAGCGACTGAATCAGTGCAAACCGCTGCCAGCTCCAGGGAGAAAATGGATAGATGATCAGGGCGTGGAATGAGATAATAAAAATGCCATTATCCTTTTAGGCATGCGAGACTCATTGGATGCTCTTTCCACCCCACAGGTTAACCATTTGGCTGGTCCTGCAGCTCCTGTAATGACACTCTCTATTTGCCTATTGTGAGGCTCATTATCTATCCCGTATCCTCCTCCCCTTCCTCACCCCCCTCTGCTCCGAGATCATATGATTATTAGCTTTTGTGCTGTATTCTCTCTAATAGATGCTCTTTGGCTGGACCTCCAGTTACAGAAATTCCTGCAGATTTCTCAGCTGCTCAACTTGATCGACCAGTGCTTGCTCCCCATCCAACTTTCACAAAAAGTGCTTCTGTTTCAGCAAGTCAGTCCAAGCATGGAGCAGCCTGAGTGCTGCGCAGAGCTGCCTTCACAAGTATTTGCTTGTAGGGAAGTCGCATTCCAGCCTGCAGAGAAATGATGAGGGGAGAGGACCCAAATATAAAACAATGGTCCAGGAAACAGTCCTCCCTTTTCATCATAAATCATTGCTTGAACATATTGCAGGCACTTGCATCCAGTCTGACTTGTGAAAGGTCAAGCTGGATAAGGTAGCTCAAAAGACTAGAGGGTGACTGCCAAGCAGGAACAAATCCAGGGAAGTGGGAAGTAGCTGCAAGCTCAACGGCAGTTAGGATAAAACCATCTCGTCTTTAGCAATGGGATTAAAAACAGGTCTGGTGCCAAATCAATCTGAACAGGCTCCCCTCACTGTTCTTCCATCTAATCCAGTGAATGAAGCAGAAAGTAGAAATGCAAACAAAGTAATTTAAATGGAGGCACCATCGGTTCCTGTGATTTCACATGCTTGGCTCTCATACCTCTTCGAGCCCGCATATGCGAGTAAACTGAAACAGCTTACTGTGCAGTCCTGCAGCCATTCCACCCCAGGCCGTGATCTTGTTAAACCCCACAAATTACAGGGGTGGGTGTGGATGGATTAATTCTCCAAAGGGAAATCTGTCCTGTGAGCTTGCCCTTCTCTGAGAGAGCGCGAGCGGGCTCAGTAGGTGGCACTCTTCCCTTGGAGTGAGCTGAGTCAGCCCTCTTCCAGAGCCCATGGAGGATGCTGGGTGCCCAGGGAGGCACCAGCCTGGCAGCTTGCTGCTCAGAGTTTGCAAGAAATCTACGGCTGCACTTGGCACAGGGCACTGATGCTCATTTCTGTTCTGCTCAAATACTGCAGCCAATTTTATTCTTATTATTATTTTTTTTTCCCCTCCCCAGAACTGCTCTACAGTTTCCCGGAGATTACTTTTGTGAAAAAGGAAGTTTTGTGCTTTACAGATAAGTGAAGGATTCTCATGCAAGAATGTAAAGGCTAAGGTTTTTCACACACTTAGGAACAGGTTTGCAGTACTCCCAAGAAATTGCTATATTTTCATGTGCACTATCTGAAGACTCAGACCCCTGTTCCAGAATATGTTTAAAAATAAAACTTGCTTTATCCATCTTTTAGTGTATAAAATCCAGAGGAATTCTGGGCTAAAGCAAGAAAAGGTCTACACTGCTGAATGAAAATGGAGAAAAATATCAATTTTATTTCTGTGATGGTAGAGAGATCTGCAAATGAGATAAGATTACAGCAGGCAGTTCCTCTCCAATTCTTTTACCTTGTCCTCAAGTGAAGGAGGGCATGTAAGGCAATGTGAAAGTGTAGAATTCTTGTAAAATGCTAGTGAGAAGGGATGCTCCCGAGAAGACTCCTGGAAAAGGCATTTCATGACTGAGGAATTACAGAAGCAAAATTCTTCCCTCTAGAAGTGCATTAGTTAAACAGAGATTGTATCTCTGTTCTGCCAAAATATACATTTTAATCAGATGCCAGATCCAAGAGATGATGTTTGTGAAACTACAGACTGGGCTCCAAAGCAGCCCTACAGAATTCTAATGGAAGTCTGTATTTACTAATGTGTCACGGAAACATTTTTTTTTCAGGTTGAGTTGGTTCTAAACACTTTTCAATCCATTCTGGATTATTGGTGTTATTGCGCACGGCTCACAAACAAAACAGCTTCCACATGGAGTACAAATGAGAGCAAACGGCTTGTCTTCTAAAATCTTGCAGTACTTCTTCAAAGAAGAAATACTCCCTGACTGGACATGGGCCTCAGTAACCTTCTCTAGGCGGCCCAGCTTGAGAAGGGGTTGGATCAGATGGCCTCCAGGAGTCCCTCCCTATCTTGATCACTGTGATTCTGTGAGAAGTTCCAGATACTTCTTAATATCCTACTTTCCCTACTGCCATGCAGCTTCTGGCTGTGTGTGGCAAATCTGACCTATTTGGGGGGTCATTATGATCAGGAGAAGCCTTTTGTACTTGTAGGAAACCCTAGAATGGTTTTAAACTACCCTCCTTAAACTAGGACAGACAGAAGAATCCCAATTAAAATCCCAAATAACGTTTTGAATTAGAAAAGTCTGGAGGAGCATTTCCTGTCTAGTTGAATCAGTGATTTACACAGTCTATTTTTGACTTGAAGCAAGACTTCTAATACCAAATTGGGTCTTCTTGCCCACAGTTTTGATCTCTACAGCGCTACTGAGAACTGATGGCTTTTGTCTATTGAATTCTTAAACAATCATCAATGCTGACCACACAAGTGTATCCTCAACTCATGTGCCACCTTTGTCTACAAATGAAGAACTGAAGATAAATAAGGTGAGAAAAGCTCCAGTCCCAAACTGTAGCAGTCTCTCTGCCCAACTGCCTGTAGCGTTCATTTGTAAAAGGTACCCTTGTCAGTAACTGCTTGAGAAAATCTGTAGGTTCGCATACCAAGTATTGGTTTTGAATTCAACAGCACTAGTGTTGATTATTTTTTTCCATCCAGAAATTTCAGTAAGCAAGACTTATCCCATGTGCAAAGTCTCAAGACCCTGCATGCAATTCTAGACACAGTCCTGTTAAGCCTACTGCATACAGGCAATGACCATGCTGCCAAATGGGGCTGGGCTAACCTGTGCTTAGTGGCATAACATTGCACTGGTGAGTGGCCAAGATACTTCAGCTTCAGCTGTTCTCAGAGTTGTGCTCATCGTTTAAGTCATAAGGCCCTTCCAGCTGAGGGACATCACTGTTTTAATATGGACATTTTATAATTCAGTTTGCAATACAAAGGAGCAATCACCACAGCCAACACACGTAATACTAAGCATTCACATTCAGTTGGGTGCAGACTCAACAGCTCTGTAAGTTTACAGCAATGCTGAACTGGTTCTCCTGAAAGAGGCTGATACTGAACCAAGATTTTGCCATGCTTGCAAATGCCTTTAAAAAGAAGGGGTGGAGGAGTTCATCCTTGCACTTAATAATCACATTACATTAAAGTCAAATATAGGTTGCTTACTTTCTTCAGTAACTTAACTGAGAGGGTTACACAATCTCTTTTGTGGCCCTGAGGTGAAAATGCTGCATATGGAGCAGCAAGAGGCAAACTACCTTCCCTTAGAACATTTTGAAAATTCAAATGGGCATCTAAAGGATGAAAAATGATGGTGACAGGGCAGGCATGTCTCACAACCTGTTTTCTTTGTATGTTCTGATGTTTCTGAGATGATTACTTGCTTTAGAACACCAAGACCCCTAAGCAAGAAAACTGAAAGAAAAAAAATGTAAACACAAACAAAACTAGGGCTCTTGAAAGAAGTCATTTACGCCAATGAATTCAAGTCAAACAGCTCTGTGAGAGTTTAGGTTACAAAGAAGGGAACTGCAGGGCCTTTCATAGCTTGTCAACATTAAGTGCAGCAAAATGAGGAGGAGGAAGGAGACGTGAGAGCTTTCCAAAAGGAAATTATTACTGGAAGTTCCAGCGTCTCCTCATACTAACAATAGGAATGTCCAGAGGTCATCCAGAGAGCCACTTCACATTTTGTTTGTTATTTTTACCTTAACCATTCTTGCATGGGAGGCAGAGTTTTCAGCGGGCTGATCTCAATAACCTTTGGATCCTTTTTCTTCTGAGACTATAGAGTGTATTTAGAATCTGACAAAGGCACATGCATAGCCCAGAACATGACTTCCCATACGTAGCCTATTCCTCTCTGCATCTGTTTGTTGACAGTGGATTCTGTCTTTCACTGCTCTGCCCACTATTCTCATTCTGTATCTCAAGTACTTCCAAGTTTCTGTAGCTCTTTGTTAGTTCTTTCCCAAGTTGAGGCAGTTTTAAAACAGGAAGGCAAACAACTTACAGAAATATATCTGATTTGTTTCAGAGACAGTAAATAGCTCACCGTGCGCATCTCTCCTGTGTGCCACTAGTCTGAAATAAGTAGGTAGACTTGTAGTGATCTTTGCAAAGCTACTGGCATTTTGAAAGAGAAACAGAACTCTTGTTTTTCATGAAAATCCATTCTAATGACATCAACATCTGCTCCTTGTTTAAAGAATATTTTTAACTGTTCCCTCTCTGGGAAAAGGAAAGATGCCACAGTGTCTTTCATGTTCTCATGAAGCAGAAAAACTGCTGGCTTTTTTAAGGCCTGTTCTGAAATGCCCCAACAGTTTACTGCAGGGAACTCAGTGTATGCATCTTGCAGGGCAAAAGGGATCTGTATTCATCCTCCTCTAAGACTTCACTTTAGGACACCGGCATGTGAGCAGGGACTTAATTTAACAGATGAACAACACTTAACTCATAGGCAGTAGGTAGAGTCTGGCAACCTATACATGAGGTCTTGGAGGAAATCTCTTGAGTACTCATAAAAATAAGGCTGTGCACTTCATCATCAAATAATGCTGAATTGTCTCTTTACAGTTGTTTCTTTTCGGTCCAGTTTTAAATATCTCAAGTAATGGAGATTCTGCATTTCTCAGTGGGAAGACTTCTGCAGTCTTACAGAGTTCAGTAATAAGAAGCCATACTACAGCTATGACATCTATTTCTCCCCCCCCCTCCCCTTTTTTTTTTTCAAACCACAAGTCATAGTTATTTCTACCTGGATGCCTATGTAAACCACGGCAATGCCAGAAATTTGAATGTACTCAGTGAAATCTGCAACTAATACTTAACCTAGCCACAAGAGTAGATACATGCATTCAAATGTATACTGAAATTGGAATACGTAGTCTTGGTTTTGGGTATATGCAGGTGCAAATCATGGATGCGCATGCAAACAGGGTTTGCATGCTCACATAGACACATTACCATGTAGCTAATGACTTAGCAGACAATAGAACTGTTTGCATAAGCAGGTTCTACAGGATTGGAAACATAAACCTGAACATCAAAATGTGAGATCCTGAAGCCCCTGAAATGTTAAATACTTGCAGTAATGTACTTCCAGGTACTGAAAACCCATCTAGAGCCCACACAGCACTCAATCCTATTGGATGTCTGCTTTCCTGGAACAGGTTGGCCTTGAATAGTGCAGACAAGAGTTTTGTCTTCTGCAGAGACAAGAAGTGCATTTTCTCCATCTGTCCTCAGTTCTTGAGATATTTATATTATCCTGCTTCTCACACGAAAGAATCACTATTAACGGGTATGGCTTCAACAATAAACAAACTCAAAGACAAGAGCTAAAATGAGATTCCAAGGAAAGCTTCCTCTGTAAATTGAACCTTGATTAGAAAACCATATCTGCTGAGGTTTGCATTCCCTATCAATTACTTATGGGGCAATGCACAATTCAAAAATAAGAAGCATAATTTTTCACGGGTGTGATAGACTACTTCCACTAATGCATAGCTTTTGTTTCATGTTATGTTTCCACTGCTTTCAAATAAACACTAAGATCCAAACAACAGTCAAAGAGTAAGAGCTAGGATATAGTCACCTGGTCATTTGAATTTGTGAAATGGAGGAAACCATGTGTGAACAGTTCCCTCAAGGCTCTTTAACTTGTCCCAGTGCTCCCGCACTGTCGCTCCAGATTGACAGGCTCTGATCCCCCAGCCCTGAGCCACCCTTCAGAGGAGCCCATTTCTCTCCAGCCTCCAGCAGCAGCACAGGGCAGGGCCCCTGTTTCCCCACTCACTTCCGTGTCCATACCATTGTGCTTTACAAAGTTTCAGGGACGCCTGCCAATTCTCACAGAGATGAAAAGCAATACATTATTTTGGCTGGCAAATTTTAAAATTTGCTGCCTCTCATTTATACCTGAACTGTAGCGGGCTTGGAGCAGTAACTGCTATTAATAAATTTCAGCTTTCGCAGGGAGAAGGATAATATTCAAATCCCAGAAACTTGTGATTGGTCTTGTAGGATTTCTGCTTACAGCCACGTATTACAATGCTTGCAGAGTCCACAAAACAGAAAGCTGAAAAAGCTGTCAGTAATGTCAATACAAGACCTCTCCACCTCAACTGTTTCTGACAGTAGTTAATTTCAATAACACTTTCAACAACAGGTTGTATATAAAATTATTCACATTCTTTTTAATGTACTAACAGGCATGGTCTGAACAGTATTAATCGCTTATTAGCCACAAAAGACAGAAAAAGCCACAATGTGGTAGGTGAGATACAAGCACACAGAATAGCTGTATATCTAGCCAAGGGAATTTACAGCCTTGACTCTTCTGCTGAGTGGGGATGGGTTGACACCGATGCCTTGACAGATGTCCCAGTAAACACCAGGAAAACTGGGAGAGTTGAAACATAGGACCTGCTCACCCTTGTGTGTCACCACAATCAGTGAGAGTATCTGCTGTCTCACTTCTGTCTGAAGCCATGGTCTGAGTCCAGACTTTGGGTTTGGTCCTTCTTTGCTGGAATAGTTTATATAAATGAGTGCACAGGCAGACACACACACAGCTCTGGAAGGGGAAGTGCATTTCCTGCTGGGTCAATTTATGGAGACATTCCTGTACCAAGAGCTTCTGTCTTATTATTCTCTAAATTTTACTGGTGAACAACATCCAAGCCCTGGTCCAGATCTCAGCTTCACAAACAACCCAATAAACTCTGCTAGCAAATCTATCCACTGAAGCCATCGACTGTTCAACAACTTATGCTACTTGAACAGCTCAGAGGCATTCAAAATGAAAAACCTAGACTCAGAATGTTCAGCCTGGGCCTTCCTTGTCCCTGAACTTAGCTTAAATGTATGAAGTTGGAGCCTCAGATCAGGACTGTGCTTCATGCAGATTAATGTTCAGTTAAATTCCTGGCTAGATGGCTTGTTCGTTTTTAATATCTGGTAATGGCCCTTAGGTGTTTTGGAATGGACTTTATTTCACTAGCTGCACGGGGATTACCGACTAACCGGATGCTCCCAGGAACCCTCAGAGAGCAAACAGTGTCAGTTTATTTAATAACTTTCAAAGTGAAACTAAAATCTTGTCCAAATCATGTCTCCTCTGATTTAATTAAAACGCACCACACATACTACACTGCTCTGTTAATCATTAACAAAGTTAATTGAAGACAGAAGATGCGTCTTGTCTTTTCTTTCATTCAAAAGCCTCCAGCCAGTGGAAAACTTCAAAAAACATTCCCAAAAAAGACCAGTACAGTATGATTTTTGTTAGAATGGCCAATACGTCAGTATGGTTTTTTCCCCTTCTTCTGTATTTCTGACTTCTATAGGAATGTTAAATGGGAGGGTTTTTTTTCCCCTTGCTTGGCAAAATACCTTTCCCAAATTTTCTAAATATTGCCTGGTATTTGCGTCAATATGACAGTCATTGGGTTTGACAGGAATCAGATTGCTAAATCCACACAAAAATGCTTTGGAAATTAGGGGCTAGTTATACATTAAATTTCATTCAAATCTGCTTCAGCAAACTGGCAAGGAGTGGATCTGAACAATTTCTGTTATCCATTCAGTGCTGTGGTTCACAAGAGGTTTCTCCAGCACACTAACCTCGAGGCCAACTTTTAGACTGACTCACACACAACTCCTGCTGCCTGATAAACCTCATAAGTTCTCCTGTCCCAATCCATTTTCACTTTCCAAGGTGACCTAGCAACTCATGAAACATATTCTCCCAGTGCAGCAAGCCTTTCCATCTTCTTCCAGGAAGGAATCAAATAGGAAATGAAACAGTGTTAGAAGTACAACACTTTGTGGACTATTCAAGAAACAAAATACATCCAGCATCTATCTTTCCAACAATTCTCCTTTTTTTGGAGGAGGTGAGTAAAAAAAATCGCTTCATTCTTTACTGTCTTCAGGTCTTAGGAAACCTAAACAAAAGCTTCCAGTCTCATTGGTACAGTTGTTATCTAATGGGATTTCCCTCTTGAAAGCAACAAAGGGTCAAGGCTGAACACTTCCACAAGGCCTGTCATATCAGGTCAGGATAGCACTCCGTCAAGGCTGGATTCTTGCCTCCAGCTCATGCCTCATGTTTTAGAGGAAAGCAGTGGGAAGAGAAAAGAAGGCAAATAACACTGCACCTGGCCCACTGAGCAAAGCTCTCCCTACACAGCAAAATTCCTCTGTGCCTCCTGCAGGCAGGCAGCTGGGGCTCTGCCACATGCACTCCAGCATCTTTGAAAATTAAAAAAAAAAAAAAAAACTAATTTGTTGCAGTGTAATACACATAAAAGGGCCCAAGCAGCTAAAGTGAAATCATCATAATGTTCACTATTTGCATCACAGCATGCGCATCAGGACATAATGATCTGGGGCCTTAAATAAGTCCAGTATAATAAAAGACCAAGTGTATTTTCCTCAGCACCACCCATCATGTCATTACCAGTCAACACCACAGATGAGAAATCCTGCATAACAGACCTAAATGCTTTAGCATCTGAGCAGTTTGCCAGTCAGGTAGCAGAGTATGAGGAAAGCCACACAGCTCCGATCTACTCAGTCCACTGGAGCCTCCAACATGTGTACATGGCATTGGCTTCCCCCAGCAGCATAAAATGGTGAGCCACACAATAGGCAGGCCCACATGAAGGAAGAAGAGGGGCTGCTGTAATCCCTCGTGCTCTACAGGACTTGTTTTCTTAATTTTCTATGTCTGTTTTGGTTCTCATTTGTAAAAATTTTATAAGTTAAGGCATCCATGAAGAAATGCATTTGTAAGCAAACATCTGGGCGGTACTCTGAAAGCAGAGGTAGTCTCAATTCTTTACCACTGCTTACAGACTTAGGCAAGCTTCTCCTCCGATCCAGTGCCAGCAGTTGAGGTCTGAAGCAGCACTGTGCAGGTAACAGGCAAAGTCCCCCATCTGCAGGAATGCAGTGTGAGCATGTTTCCCCGATACAGCAGAGTCACATTTCCTCCTTCAAAATCTAACCATCAACTCAACACTCAAGAGATCTGTTGAAATTAAGGTAATATGATGAGGGTAACCTTGGAAACACCCAATCCACAATGGGGTGACAGCATCCCCACCTCTTCTCTTCAGTGGGCGTTACACATGAGCTTGCCACATGCCTAGGTAAGCATCCAAGCAGTTTTTCAGGAAGCTAGGTAACAGCATGAGAAAAGCCTCAGAGATCTGAGAGTAGGGAAAACAAATGTGTTCTTCTGTGTTTGTGACGCTTGTAGCACAGCAAAGTTTTTTGCTACAAGAAAGTGGAAAAAGGGCCTCAACCTCAACTGTTCCTTCACTAGACAACACAAAACATTTCCCCTTTGCTACTACTGTATCCAAGGAAGCCCCTGGCAGTCCCTGCTGGATGGGACAGTCTTAGATCCTATGCAATCTGCCACTAACCTGTACTCTCCCTTTCCCATTCCGTTCCTGATATTAAGATTGAAAAATTGTCTAGAAGTGACAAAATTAATTTAACATTTTCCCAAAAAGAGCAGACAAACTTGTCTTCAAGGAGATTTCAGTAACAGCTATCGAAAGTTCTTGGTAGCAAATTCAGGAGTACAACTTGCCAAGATAAATGTCAGTCACTGGCCACAAAGAAAATTCATGATCATTTGCTAATGGCAAACCTTCCTCCAGATCTGAAAAAAGCTGCAACCTTGTTTCTAGAGCTGTAGCTATAACCTCACAGTGATGTTTTCGTGCACTGAGAGATGGCTTCAGAACATCACGTTTTATGAATAAACTTTATGGGATGGGAAGGATTCCAGAAGCTCCTTTTCCATGGGCTCTTATGGGATTTAGATGTTCTGCAGGGATTAATGCACATGCAGTACTATAACCTTCTTTCTGAAATGAGTAATTATAGTAGGAACATACCCTTCCCGTCTAAACAACGTCCGTTCTGAAAGTGAACATTTTCTGTCACTCCAGAGTGCAGACAACTGGAAACAAACCAGTTCTTAGAGTACCATCTTTGCATTTACAAAGGGACAAAACTTCAGTTTTAAATACATCTGAGCTGGTGCCAATGTTCCAAACAAAAAAACATCTTCATCAAAATGAGAAAAAAATAGATGAATTGACAATCCTGTGCTTTTTCAAAAAAATCTTGAAACAAGCTTGACTGACACTTAAAGGTTTTTATAGAGAGATGATTGCCAAATTTTACTAAAATGGCCACTAGAAATTTTAACTCTCTAAAACTCTTGAGAACGATTAAAATCATATTTCCACTAAACATTTCAGGAGAATGTGAAAGAGAGAAATCGGAAGTATTTTCTGAAACTTGGCAGAGTTTCAAATACCTCTAATACTTGAGGACAATCTTTTTTCACAAAAAAGGTTTGCAGAATTTCCATCAACATTAATTCATTTGCTCTGAAACTGCTGTGAAATTCTGATCTTAAAACCAAAGGAAGACTACAGGAGTTGGTCAAACAGAAAGCAGAAAATCCCATCAGCTTCAAATGCCAAGCTAGAGCCTGAAAGTCAAATTGAAGCATTAAGCTGAATTCATCACACTCTGCCGACAAGATAACCAACTATTGATAAGATATCCTGTGATAAAACTTAGATCTTTTTTAATGTTGAATCTCTTGAAAAGACTGTTTCAGACTCTAATAAACTAGACGTTATCTCAGGAAGGGCTTCTAAAGCCTCCAAAGTGCTCTGAAACCAATCAAGGATCTTTGGGCTTTCACAATGTGTTTAGAAAAAGGTAGGGGAGCCAAGATACATACTACTGATATGCTCATTAAAACCACGAAGGACACCGATACTCATGCAAAGTACACTGCATAATCAAAGCCAAACAGCTCTTGGGTGGGTGCTTAATGGGTTCTTGCCTTGGCACAGGTATCAGAACAGGAAAGTAGCTCCTTCTTCACCCTGTGTGGCTCTGCTCCGGCTCTGGCAGCCTGCCTGAGGTAGTCATACTAGCAGATGCTGTGCAAAGGATACCCTGCTCCCTTCCTCCTTACTCACCATGCATCCCAGCCACCCTTCTGTATGTGCAAGGAGGATCTGGCAGTGGCACATGCAGCCCAAGGGGCAGGAAAACAGCACGTCAAGCCCTCACAGGGGAAGTACAGCATTTATGCAGCCAAAACAAAAGGGAAATGTGCAGCTGTGTGGGCTTCTTTTGCAACTGTGTGGCCTTGAACCTGCCCTGGTGGAGTCATAGGGGTTGGAAGGGACCAACAGCAGGTTCTACTTCTTGCAAACACCATCATGGGCAAAGATTCCTTCCGCATGACTTATTAGGATTTAAATGAACAACAGCCACACCAGGGATCCTATAAAAAAAAACAAGTGGCCCGAGCTAGATTTGAATCCAAATAATAGTAAACAGCAGACATTTTGGGAGAGAATGCAAGAAATTACAAAAAAAAAAAAGAAACTTCATGTGATCCTTCACCAGTATTTTCTTCCTATCAGAATTATTTAAACGTGTTCCTCTTAAACACAATGACTTCCCAAAACCCAGCTTTGTCCACATTTTTATATTTGAATCCCAAATACATTTTTTGAAAATGCAATTCTCAAAAAAAAAAACCTTAGACAATATACCTCTCAAATAACCCAATCAAAGGATGTGGTATTTTCTTTCTCCATTCTTTCTTAGGAGGGAAAATATGAACTATAATAATTCCCAGACTGAAGAATATTTTTATATTTACATTGTTATAATTTACAAAATCAAAATAGGAATGCTTTTTGAAACATTATAATCTTTTCTGTGTTTTATTTTTAAATTATTTTTCTCTAAAATCTTTCTGGAAAAAAGAGTCATCTCTGTTAAGTTGTGGCATTCAAAATTTCAGGGATACAAAATTCTTCAGAGAAAGTCAAGGGAAATTGATTCATCTTTGAAGATAAACTTGATCCTTGACTGTGACCTGGCTACTCATGATGCACATGACAAAGCTGAAGAGGTTAAATGTGATCCTCAGAGGAGTACGGTGCATTTTTGTTTTTAGAAACTCTACATTTAATTGAAATGAGAGATAAAGAAAACGATCCTTTGATGAACAGGGACTGGCTTTAGGCATTTTCTTATCAAGATGGCCATGTTCAGAACCCACCCACCAACATACCAGAAACCACAGTTGGCAAAGGCTACGTGCAAAGGCATTTCCTGAGTTCTGACTTTCTAGCTGAGGGCCAGATGCTTCATGATCCTCCCTTAAAAGCACAGTTAAAGAAGTGGGTGTACAGAGCCTTGCCCAATCTTGCACGCTCTATGTAAAGACCAGGCAGTATCCCAACCACATGCTCAACATCAAAGTGGCAGTGGTCCACTGCTATGTTCTCAGGAGTTCCCTGTTCCAGTGAAGAGTGGACCAATAGACTACATTTTTACCCCATCATATTATAAGCTACCGTTTACAACCTAAACCTGCTAAATTAAGTAGTGATTACTGTGGTCCCCACCTGTACAATGTACCAAATTTTCACAATGAAAGGAAGAGCAAACATTATTATAAAAAGTAAACAGCAGCTGAAGGGCCTAGAGGTAGCATTGCAGTTTACTTCCAACCTGTACTATACACTACCTACACCACTTCCAACAAGTTACTTCCAGCTTTCTCTCCTATTATCTCTAGTATATAATACGATAATTACCTGTGTGAAATTCTCCAAAAGCACTTACCTCCCTGAGAAGTGAAAGCCTTCTAGTAGGAATTAGAGGCCTTATAAAAAGGCTGTCCAAAACTTTCTACAGGCAAAAAAAAATTGGTAGTTATTAAAAAAAAAAAAAAATCAGCCCCTGCCCTACACAACAACCGAAGCAAGAATAGGCTAGCAATTTTGAGCTTGCTGATACTGAGTAAGGAAGGGTAGCTTTTAAACAGAGGTAAAAATAGACTAAGCTCAAGTGCAGTTTGCATGTAAAACTATTAGGCAGATCAGAAACAATTCCATAGCATGACTGGCTAGAGACATAACATGCTCTTTGCACACACATGTACATGATTCATGCTTATAATACCATCCCATGTACACTGGATCCATATTACTCAGTGTCAATCTGCAGTATGCCATTGTACATGTCTGTCTACAAATATAAAGCACAGAGTGAAGGAGAAAAGCATGTTATGGTTAAGAGTACAGCTTCAACAAGCTAAAATCAGATTCCTAGAGCATCCGTAATTCTGCTGTCTTGAGCTTGCGCATTACAGTCCTTCGTGATCTGGTGAACCCAGATGTAAGCAGTGTGATGGACAAGGAAGAATTAAAATAATGGAAATTCATTGCCACAGACCTTTTCTCTGTACACTGTCTTTCTACGGCAGTGTCTTGTAGGGCAGTTCTTTCACAGAAATTACCCTAAATCAACAGCATTTTTCTGCAAGACAACAGTGGGATCAGAAAACGATCCATCTACAGTAGCAGACGGATCTTCTTAAGGGAAAGACTAAAAAATGATTTAACACTATAATTAATTTCCTAGTAAGATAACTAGGAACTCTGCGTGTGAAAAGCCATCATTTGGTCCCATCTTTTGAATCCATCTAAATGCCAAATCTTGGCTGCATATGGTCAAAGTCAAGCAGAGGACTCTACAGGCAATTTCCTGCATTGAATAGGTGACTTAAGCATTACTTGAGGGTCCTCAGCTCTAGTAATTGTGCAGCTGAAGCAGGATTAAAACAGACAGGACCAAGATCTAAACAAGAAGCATAATCAGACATATCTTTGGTACCATATGCTAAGAACCTCTCCATCAGCCTTCTCATAAGAGACTGAGGCATGTCATATGAATTCAGAAAATTATTTTCAGCAAATTCAGCCTTATTCTTTACAATTAGGCTAAAGATTCAGTTGTATTTAAAACTCTCTGTTTTATTTTTCTTCACTTGTGAACAGCTTTCTTACAAATCTAGGTTGGAAAAAGAAGTTGCCTGAGTAAATCAAAGCAAATTACTATCTATCCCTTGCTATATGGCGTGCCTCTTCTCCAAAATTGTATGGGTGATGGCAATTCTAATCCACCTTTCTGCAAAGTGACGGTAGGCTGCCTGTAAAACGTCATGCCCTATTCCTACATGTGCACTTCTGTATCTGACAACAGCCTCCTTCATGAAGAACATACCTAGTGCAGGTAAAACAACAACAACTAATTGTCTCACAACACACAATATTTATTTGGACTGTTTGCTAGATGGAGAAATTTATGATGATAAAATGTTAGGGTACCTTCCCATCCCATCCTCACACCCCCATACACATTGTTTCACCTGAAGCTGGATGATAAATGTACCCAGAACAAATATTCTGGGAAGTGCACTCAAACCTGTCATCTCAAATTGATGGCTGTGTTCATTCCCTTTCTTGTAACTGCACCAGAAAGGAGACAATCATCTGTGACAACCACAGCTCTGTTGACAATACACAAAGCTGAGCAGAGACCACTATGCTTTCCCCCTTGTCATTTTGGTTCTCTTTTTGGCTAAAGGACTAGCCAGACAAACAGAACAGTTTATGATGGACAGGGAGATCTTGTTTTAACCTTGTTTTTTGCCAACATCTGCCCTATACTGATTTTGGTTCCAGACATATTATAGCACGGGAGAAAAAGAAAAAGAAAAAAAAGGGGAAAAAAAAAAAAAAGAAGCAAGAGTTAAACAAAGATTCTTTAAGTACTTAGCAAAACATTTGGATTCAGGCTCTCAGCCGTGCCCTTTAAAGCCATTATTTTAAAAATATTTATGCAGCAGAAGCATTTCTCCTACGCATAAAAAATACTGAAAAACAGGAAAAGGAAATCAATGCTTCCTTCGAAATTAACCATTATTGGTATAGTCTTTAGTCTGTTACTGTGATACTCTACTGTGCCTTTACCTTTATCTGTATTTATAAGATTCTGTCTTGAATTTTGAAGTTACGAGCTATCCAAAAGTTTCAAAGGGAGAATAAAGACAAGCACTATCACTGATGTAAAACATTTTTAAAATAACTTTTAAATTACCATCAAATTACACTGAACATTTGAATCAAAAAAGTGTAGTCATCTAGATAATATTTTCATAATTTAACACAGAATTTTAAGAAATTTGAAATCTCTCACCTGTGCACTCAGATGGCACAGATGTCATCAATACAGACCACTCAGCAAGGTTTCTTTTGCTTTGTCAGTGTTTCTACTCTATCAGCTTCCATCCATCTCACATGCAATCACCTTACTGTACTACAGAGAAGACTCTCCACACCCCTTCTGGCATATCCATGCAGTGCTAGAAATCGTATGACCCCTATACTTCCATTAGTGGAATTAAAACCGCGACAAGTTTGATGAAAACAGGCTGAACAGACTAAAACTTAACTATGACCTTCTGCAGATTTCCTGCAGAAATGCAAGGGGACATTGCAAACCTACTCAGGCTCCAATGCAGTAAAGCTCTTCAAAACCCCGCTTAAATCCTGTGGACAGCCATTCAAGTGCTGTAGCCCACGTAAGTCAGCTGGAAGCTGCCACAGAAATTTTGAAGTCATTCTTAACTAAGGAAAGTGTGGTGATGATATCGTCATTTCACAACACGCTGCAATCCAAAGATGCACATGTCTACTGCTATTAAAATGCTGGTATTTTTACAAGAGTAAAAGGCTGTTTGGATTAGGAGCAGCAGTGGAACACTTCTAGCAGACTTCTAGACTGTGCTGAAGGGACCACTGCCAACATGGTGTGCATGGAATGAAAAGGATTGCAGAGATAACTCCTCAAGCTATTACAGCTCATCCTAAAGAGACAACACTGTCCATTAAAATACTTTGTTTTCCCCCTACAGACTGGGCACAGGAGAATATCTGTAACACAGATTCTTCCCCACGTGTTAAATCAACCATTACTTGCCCTAATTGCTCCTAAAAACTCTAAAGAGAAGATCTGATGATGCACTAGCTATATTTTGTAATCTTCTATGTGTCTGCTTAAGTGTCCTTCAGTGAACTGCTATACATGAATGTCCCTGAGAAAGATCAAGCCAAATGTAATCGTTTTGCAGCTTCATTGATAACAGTGTCCCCATTCAATCATGTCCTGCATTCAGTTCATGGAAGGTAGCCCATACGCAGCAGATGAGTGGATATGACTCTTTGTTTGAAATGTATTTTTCAATTCTGAAGACGGAGTTGTGTCCTCTTGTCCAGAGAACCATGTCTCACCTGAACAGGAGGTCCCTTTAGCAACAGGTTTGTCTTTCACTTAAACCACTAAATTTGTTGTCCTGACATTCTCTGTAAATAGTCACAACCTTGCAACTTTCAAAGACAGAACACATTCCCAGACTCTGTATAGAGGAGAAAGACTACTAGATATAGAAAAATATGAACAAAATGACACATTTTACAGCTAGTGAGGTAGTCAGTTTGATGGCTTTCCTCTAGGTTACCATTCCTCCCCCATCAGTCAAGTCACATTAAAGCTTTTATTCTGACATAACTCCTGATATAGAAGCTGAAAACTATAGATGTAGGACTGGGCTGCTGAGACAGTGGGGAGGAATTAGAGGGAGCACATGAAATGAAGGCACAGAAACATCTTAGAAGACCCTATGCCCTATACACTTCTAGATATGCTACTTTTTAATTTCATGCTACTTTGGTTTAAAAGTCCCTAAGAATGCATGCAAACAGCAATATTAAAGAAATTTTGTAGTTACAATATTGTCTCTCGCCTTAAAACAACATGCCTTTTGCTTCCATCTCGCGAGTAAAAAAAATGAAGATACAAACACTTAACACAATGGGTCTAAAAATAACCTCATCATTCATGGATCAAGTCTCACGAATTACGTGTGCAGTAGCAAAATCCTGCAAAAAAGTCCTGCTGGGGTATTTTCATTTCCATGAGTGCAATACTACTAAGAGAGATGGATTCTGTTATTATTACTGTGACCTTGAATATTATGCAACTGCAGCCTGGGAGGGATTTTATTGTTGAAAAAACTTCATGTAAAAAAAAATTAAGCTACTAATGTTCATGACAGAAGGGGGAAATTTGATCTTGTCACATTCTAGACAACAGAGAAAGAAGTAAAATTCTAAAATTTAATGTACCCACAGTTTCATCAGATAAGAAAGGCAAGGTAACTGCAAAAGAAATCATTTGACTAAATCTCATAAAGTGAGAATGTGAGAAACTTGGTGGTCTCCAGTCAGATTTTAGTGGACACATTACACCTGGCACCCCTGAGAGCTAACTCAGCAAAGCTGCCTCTCTGTCAAGACTATGGCACATGCAGAAAAACTTTGTGACACTCCCTGCGCCTTTTTCTTGAGAGCAGAGTAGTCAGCGTGGCTGCAATCCACCAGTTTTCTCCTTGCTGATCTCTGGCAGTTTCTGGCCTCGCTGCTGGAATATCATGGCCAGTGCTGATCCTGGAGCAAGAAACAAAACTGAGTCCTGCATCCCACTGCTAGCTGTGCCCCATGGATTTTGCCCACCCAGGACAGAAGCCCCCCAGGGTAGCTGAGCTTACAGCATCCTCATCAGCTCTACTCCCTAGGCTCTTCCCCATGTGGATTGTTGATGGCTCTCACAAAGACTTCCCAGGACTACAGAAACCTGCCCCTGTCAGGTCATCAGCTGCCTCTGGGCAGAAGACCTCATTCCTTTGGCCTGGCTACTTGATGTTTACCGCAGTTTCTCCAGCCAGGCCTATCTGAGCACTCAGCCTCTCTCCAGTCACCAAGTAGTCAACATTTCCCCAGTGTTTCCCTAATGTTTACATCTGTTTTGAAGGTTACATTTTCTATTTAGTAGTAATGTTTAGTAACCTCTGATCTTCTGAAAAACAGCTTTACACATGGGAAATTAAACCCTGATCTTTGTGAACGTCACACTGCTCACTTGGCACGCCTTTCAAGTCAAGGTGCAGTCTGCAATAAAAAGCTCTTCCATCCTCGAAGTTTCTTCTCTCTCTGATTGTCAGCACTGCAAGCAGGCTGTGTGGCTGCCATCCCTTTGTCAGGGGTGTCAGAGTTCCAGAACTGCAGGGCATGTGTACACATCTACCTACATACTGATGCAACAAATACAAACACGGTATCCAAACCTGACAGAAACATGAGCTGCCAAAAATGCAAACACAATTTCCACGAAGTCAATGGCACTGTTTGTCAGACATGGAAGGCGGCTCATAGGCCATAGATCGTACCTACCCTCATCACCTCCACAGAGGAGGAGAGCCTTGAAACATGCATTTTTCACCTTCAAAATCACCATGGGCCAAAAGGATGCTCTTGCAGCTGACAGCAGTGGAAGGGAGCATGGGTGACATTATCAGGAGTGTGTGCAGATCTGCTTCTGCAAAGCCCCTGTAGAGATCAACAGAGGTTTCAAACAATCTCACAAGGTGCTTCTCTCTTTCTCTGTTTATTGAAATACCTTTAAAAATCTGGCTGTCTGGACAGGACATATCTCATCTGACTACAAGCATGAAATGCGTAATTAGCTGAAACTTCTTACTGATCACCTTGGCTTCACTTGCAAACCTACCTAACTTCCATTAACTGTGAGGCTCTAGTCTCTTTTAAGATTAAAAACAATATATACTTTTTAAGGAAAAAAAATAGTCTAACTTAGCTGCACAACTGCTCACAGGTCAGCTATGAGCTCCTCTCAAAGACTATACATTAAGTTGTGTCAACTTAGACCTGCTTTGAATTTGGCCCACAGTCTACACAGCACTTTCTCTCAACACAACATTTGACTGTTAGGTAGGTCACAATTATTTATTGAGTCATGTAGGATTGGCCTTTTCTGGGAACCATATTTTAAAGTTATAAGTACAGTTCAGCCTGATACTCCTTTTTTTTTTTTTCTCTCTCCCTCAGCATTAGCTTGAGTATCAGTACAAGTAGCAGCTCACACAAACTTGCCAAAAAAAAAGTGGAATACTTTCCATGGGAGTATAAAATAGATTGGCCACTGTTATTCTAACAAGCGCATTAGTTCCATGTGCTAGAGGAATAAAGTGCTCATTCATTACCCAAGTTGCGGTGACAGCTTAGTGAGATATCTCGTTTACATTCTGATAGCCCCATGAAATGAACTGAATTCCCACACAGTCACAAAAGGCCAAAGTTAGCATTTTCTTTAAAAAAAAAAAAAATAAACTCAAGTCTGCCTCTGGAGCAGATTGGCTCTAACCTTGAACCTTAAAAGAAATGAGAGGGAGAAAGAAAGAGCAAGGCCCACATCGTAAGAGGAGGTGGGGAAAAGCTAATGGCACCGGGAATGGAAAATGTGGGCATTAAAAGAATTTCCTATTCTAAACAACATGCAAAGTTAAAAATACCTTCTCTTGAGATTATCCTCAGCATAAATACTCACCACAGCTATTTTTAGCTGTCTTGTAGCCTATGACAAAGATTTTTATTCCAACAAAGGAGCTGTATACTAATGCACGACCTGTTTAAAGAACTATTAAAATGGAAAATAAACCACTCTTGCATCAGCTAGCCATATTGGTACCTGTTTCCAGTGCAGTCTAAACACAGCTTTCCTGGATGCTAACAACTGACCATTAAATATTAAAGAGAGGGAATGTAAAAAAAAAAAAAAAAAGAATTGGTATTTATCACAAACCAAATACCCATTGTCATAAAGGCCAATGTCGGAGTTCCTGCAAAGCAAGGAGCTGAGTTGAAATAAAGAGTGCGCAAGCTACTCAGCATCTCAGTGCAGAGAGTGACTGGCACAAGCGAGGAAGAGACCATGCTGGGACTCCCAGTCAAGCCATGTGCCACGAGTATAATCCTGTACTGCTGGAAAACCACATGGGGCACAGTGACATGGGCAGGGTTTGCTGGGAACCCATCAGATAGGAGAATCTTTAAAAATTTATTCACTTTTCTGTTTTTCAACATTTTAATTTTTTTTCCACTAATGCTGGCCTTTTGGAAGGACTGGGAAATGTGGGGAACCTGTTTAAATTTAAAAGAAAATGGAACACAAAGCACTGTATGTCTTCAGAAAGTGGAAGACATCTGTGCACTAAGTAAGCAACTGCTGGCACACGTGGAGAGCTTCAACCCCAGTTTTGAAGCATTTGACATTCAGAATAGAATGGGATCAGAGAGGAACAAACCGAGAGGGTTGACATGCAGCGCTTGAAAGAAAGAAGGGCTGATCACTTCCAGTAGTCACCAATATATATCCCTACTGTCTTGTTTGCCTTTAGATTTGAACTAGTCTAAACACTTTTTCTAAAGTCATTAATTCAGAAATATACTGTTGAAATCCATGGAAGATTTTGTAGAGATACCTCATGGTATCAGAGAGTAGGTACTGCCAAGCTCTTTCAAGGGCAGAGTAGACCTCTGATATGAATGGAGGAAAAGGCCTGTACCCTTACCACCTATACATGGTGAAGTGTACACATCCCATCAAATGAGTGTAACAGAGTGACCAACAGCCCACTGTACACTCTCCCAGGAACTACATCTTTTATTTCTACCTCCAGTCTCAGGCCAGCAGTTGTACCTTGAGGTGCAAGGGTAAGCGTCAGAGATCCTGTTTTGTCCCTTCTTAGATCTCCCTATGAAATCCATCTTTTAGTGTGCCTGGATCACATATGCTAATGGCTCCATAGCTTATTAGCTGAGTTGTTACTTGTAATTGCCTCACTCTTACTGAATGTTCAGCACTTCTCCATCAGCCATACTCACTCCCCAAGAATTTCAGAGCAGAGGCCTTTTCTTCACTGCCTATGTGTAAAGGAATTTGGGGTATAGTACTGATCATGAAGTTCAAGTAATGTATATTTTTAAGCTCAGCTTTGGTTTGGCTTGAGTCTGCTTCCTTCAATTCAAGTTAAGATTTGAATTAAAAAGAGACATTTCAAATTAATGATTTGGACTGAGTTTCATTTCAAGAAAAGAATAACAGCTTAAACTAATTTTAAGTTCAGATTCAGTTCAAATCTCTGGTGCTGGTTTCTAATTTGTGACTCCAGATAGTAATGAAACACCACTGATCTGAAGTTAAGAACAGCAGAAAAAGAGGGGTTGCTAAGGATGATTTAACTAACACAGAGAGAACCCAAGTACCGAAGTGATTCACATTGCAGCAGCACATGTTTCACAGTGATAACATCAATGCTGTTCTCTCCTCCAGAAACAGAGAGCATTTTGCCCTGTCTCAGGACATACTGTTAGCAGCTCAGTATTACTATGCAAGGTCCCTACCCATATTTCTTAGTGGAACAATTTACCACTTCAGAGAGTTTTCTCCATCCGAAGAAAACTGGAGTTGCTCATTGTCACCTTGCAGGAAATACAGAACTTTCCCTCCTCCCCAGTTTCATTTGTAAAAAAGGGTTTGAGATAGCTTTTCCAGTTTTCAGTACTCTTTTCTATCTCTCAGACACCAAAATCTCCTACTGTTATGTGGTTTAATGAAAAAACAATGTACGTTCATCCTTTTTTTTTTTTTAAGGGATGAAATCACTAAGAATTTTGTCCATAGAAGGAATAACAAACAGAAACCTCTGCCTGAATGCTAAGAGTCTTCACTTACACGTAACTTTCCGTGGAAGCAGAGGGAAGTTAGCACAGCAAAATAAACTGTTTTGAGACATGGAATTTTAATGGAAGTTTAATCTGTTGCACACAGTTTAGCAACGTAATGAGGAGCCTATAAACCACACAAGCACTACAGACTGACATGACATTTCAGTCATAGTATATGGTTTTAGACAAAGCAGCAACCATTGCTGGATAGTACAGTACATTCTGTTCTACCAATGGCAACTCAACAGCATCATCTACATCTGACTCTCATTCTTTCTGGTATCCAGTATTATGGCTTTTAGAACAGTATAAAAACCATTATCCCACCCCCTCCCCAATTCTGTGGTCAGCAGCTCAACACTCCTAGCATATTTAATTGATAAATAATGGGGAGTGTGGCTAGGGAGGAGGAAGTCTAGCAAAGGGAGTTGAATTTCATAAGTGACTTTTTTCCTATAAGTCTTGATTTGTTATTTGTTCACAGTGTTCACTAACAACTGCCACGTTCCCTTTCTCTGCATAAAGGCAGCAAACAGTTCCGTGTCTTCTGAGACATACTTCTGTAAATCAAAAGGTGAAGCTGTATTTGTCCTCGTTTACAAGATGCTGGAAACACAGCTTGCAAGCAAAGTGCAGACCAGGCTGCTCTGTAGGAAAGCTCACAGCTGTTCTCTGCCTTACTGAGATGATGGTCCCATGGCTGAGACATGGCTTCTATTCCCAGGTCTGCCACTAAGTGATTAAAGATGGAGCTTGAGGAAAAATGTATTATGACAGCCTAAAAACATGATGACAAAGAGACATTTACAAGAAACAGGAATGTGGTTCTGGTTTAAGAAAAAAAAAAAAAGAGCAAGACAAAAACAGGGAAAAAATAATAATCCGATATGACCATAGCTACTAACTGAGATGGTGAATCCAATTCACAAATGGCAGAAAAGTACTTTCAGTCAAAGGGTCTGGTATGATTTCTGCCCTGTTTTCTGATTACTTTCCCAAAAAAATCAGCATAGTGTTTGTTAGTCTTGGCCAGAACAAGTCTCCAGATGTCTTCCACGTCCCTCTCTCACACAGGCAGATCAGTAATACATTAAAGTGCCCTATCAACTGGCCTTTCAAGATGTGCCTCTAAAGCTTGCACAGGCACTTAAAAGACACTTCCGACAGCCTTAAACAAAAGCCTTGTCACATGAAAACTCATAAAATCCAGAGGAAAAGGGCTACAAGGAAGTGCTGTTGTTCATCTCCAGCCTCTGTAAGTATTTAGTGGATTAAGAGCAGGGCAGCCCCACAAACAGCCTACAGGCTGTGCAAAATATCTCATGCCCAGCACCCAACATCTAACAAGTCTAGCATTATCAGACTGTCAGCCCAGGAAATCACCACCACATGCACTGTAACATGTCCATATCAACATCCAAAAGTCAACAGTCTGTGAGTGGCAAAGATAAACAAAGGGTCTGCATCCGATTTTCCATGCCACAAAATGTACATGAAGTTTTAGTTAAATGTAATCAATAGATGCAGGATGTCCTGCAATCTAAAGACCATGAAACTTATGGAGGTGGATTATTGCAGCCTACTGTGAAAGATGATTTTTTATGACGACTACTTCTAAAAATGACCAACACCAAAATGCTGATGCTGAATATTCTGTTTGGTGATTCTCCAAATTCTCAAATTTCTACAGCTGTAGGTTGGAGAAAAATCCAATAGATAAATAGGCAAGAATAAAGGTTTCATCCATCCCACTGCTAGGTTTTTGGTTGTGTGAATGAATCGCTCTTAGCTCCCTATCAGCAAAGCTAAATGAATTGCATTACCATGTTACTTGGATGATGAAAAAAAAAAAAAGACAGTCTATATCTCGGTAAGTTTAGGAAGTATATACAAACAGCTTATGCCATAACAAAGGCAATCCAGTGCTAAAGGGAAGGGGTAAAAATAGTTATAATGGTTTTACTATTCCCTAAATAAGGAGTCTCCTCTAGCTAACCTTGAAGCAGTCCCCTCTGGCTGCATTTCGTTTTTATCCCTTATGCTTACAGACTTCCTTAATTTACTTAAGCACTTAAAGAGTCTGAAGTCTAACTAGAAAACTGATTATATTATTTTAAAAGTCTTCATTTTAAAACCCTTCTGCAACTCTTCTTATCCTGCCCTGCAGAGGATCAACTTAACGTCACTGTAAAAGTAGGCCATTGGGCACAGAACCTGAAGTATATCTCCTGTAAAAGTTGACAATTCAGATGGTAACAGCTTACATTCACACTTTCATATGAAAAGTGCATTGCAAACTACAGAGACACGTCTCCAGCAAAATGCATTTTTTGCTCGAGTAAAATGTGGCAGCCCACTAACTCATCATGTACTCCAGTAGGACAAGGAGACATTTTAGCTAAGAACAGTCAATGTCTCTCATAAAAATGGCACATTCTTCACCTCAGAACAGTGAAGAACTCAATATTTACCATATGTAATCCAAATAAAGACAACATTCAGAATATTTTTATTAAAAACAATTGCCTTGAATACAAATGGCCCAATTTACAATATGTTGGGTAGCAGCCGGATGTCGATAGAAAATGAACATATGCTGTAAATTCAGTGCTCAGTAATTAGGAAAATGTGTATGTTTCCCAAGTCTGCTTCTCGGTAGGTAGGACTAAAGGGCAACATTATGTCATTTCCCTTTGCGCAGGACTCCCTATTGACTTCCATAAAGAATTTGGCTTAAAAACTGATGACAGAGTACAGCCCAAGTTCTTCCCCAAGAGGAAAGAACAGCCAATAAATAAAGGAAGACAGGTTGGTGACGGAAAAGTCATTCCTAGTCACCAAGACATCTTACCAATATTTTCTCTTCCAGCAGTATAATGACGACAGGACAAATGATCTCTGCTCTCCGTTATACCAATCCCTTAAATTCAGAGTAATTGCTAAACACTCACAACCACTGAAAACAGGATTCATACTGAAACATGTGAGAGCAAGTTTCAAAATAGCGAATGCAGCATAACATGGAACAGCTATGAAAGAATGACACAGCCAACTAAATTCACCCTCTGAGTTTAACTGAGAGCCAACCTACCTCTTTTCTGCCTTAAAAAATACTATTCAATAATCATTTCTATTTCAGATTTCTTCTGTTATGAGCAGACGTTGACGAGAGCTTAGGAGCTCTCATTAACCAAACTGCATGTCTTGTGATCTTTGCTGCGCTCATGTGCATTTATGCCATTATGTTCTCTAAGCAAGATATTATATCCAGTAAAAGCATACAGCCAACAGACTGAGAAGTCACATTCCCTTCAAAGCCAGCGTAACCACAAACATGCAAGACCTATAATGATATCAAAGTCACTACATCAGGATCTCATTGTAAGTATAATATGAGCATGATAGGTGAAATTAGGATGGGGCCAGTGAAGCAACAGCTAAACAGATGAAGAAAGTTCAACTTCTAAGAGGTGAGTCACCAAAACACCTTCAAGTTCTTCTCCTTTCTCAGTGTCAGAGCTGGTGACACAATTAAAGTCTTTCATTGACATGGTTTATTATGTATTGTATTAGCCCATCTGACAATAATCAGTAGAAGAAAAATTAGATTACAGACCTATTGAATATGCCTAAACATTTCTGTTTTGCCTTGAAGATATATTTTCTTCATTCAATTTATGTATATCCTGTACATACATTCAAGCCTGACAAAACAAGATGAGATAGATTTTCATTACTTAGTAGGGGATTTCTCAAATTAAATTAATAGCCAATATATATCCTTTCTCTTCAGAAATATTGAAATGACTCACTCATTCCCTGAAATATTTTTGTAAGAAATAAGACAATAGCCCTGAAGGATCTTATTCAGCCTTCCAGTGTAAGAAGACGATTACATGCTAATGAGGGAAAAGACTCACTAACTTGTATGAAGAGAGGGGAGGGGAAATAAAAAATAAAAAACCCTTTTGCTTAAATTAATCCATCTTGTGGCATTGCAGCACAGACAACCCCTCCAGCCATCATAACTCACTGGTTTGAAAAGGTCATTAGCACGCTATCCCATATTGTTGCAAGAATGAAAAGCTATATTCATGGGCATGACATAAAAATTTGCCCTTGGTGTTGCTGAGGGATGACCTGAACTCTGAAACCCTACTGAGAAATTTTTCAGGGGGGCTTTTTTTTTTTTTTGGTACAAAATATCAGCCCAGCACACACACATTTCTTATGCACATGGCACTTACAGTTATATCCTGCAGCCACAGTGAACACAGCAATAGCATCCATACAAAACACAGAGCACTCCACAGTCTTTTTGCCCTTTTTCTATATTTCCCTACCAGCTATTTCTTTCTCTCCTTCTCAGAGCAGGCTGTACGTGTGGCACCATGATGCCTGCGCTCAAAAGGCAAGCTGCAGTAGGAAGCACTTTGTTATCCGTGTCACTGACCTTCAGCGGAATACCCCACTGCACAAGCTGGACCATAAAAGGAATCCATGTGTAGCCAATGTTTAGAAATGTCATCTCCTTGTCTTTTGTGGCTATTGCGCTGCCTTATTAAGACAGTGCACTACTAGCCAGCTGGAGAATCTTGGGAATGTTCTGAGCAACAGTGCCTAAAAAAGCTTGTCATTTTGTATGGTCTGACAATGAACTTGGAAAGCAGCAAGAACTGTTCAGCTTAGCAGGTGCAGGTTAGTAAAAAGAAACCTATTCTAAACAAACTGGAGCAATGCTATTCCTCAGGACTCCATGCTCTTGTGAAAATATCTGTTCAGCTATTTTATCTGTGAAAGCATACACAACTTTCTTCCTTTCAATTATTGTCATAAAAGTTTTCTTCATGGAGGAAAGGGAGAAAACTGGACTGGGAGTTGAGAATTTCATCTCAAGGCACTGCATGATGTGCCATACAAATGCGATGGAATAACCATCTCATGATGTGGCATAGGTACAAGTAACAACTACATACACATGATCAGAAGGGCTGTCCTCTTAAGCCTTCACAGTATTCTGGTCCTCTCACAAGATGATAAGCAGCAGGAGAAGTGGAGACAGTCTTAACTGGTTGTCAGCCTCACAACTGTAAGCTTTTTTGTGAAAATCTGATAGTTGTTTTTTGCTGAAAACTTTGAATTTGCATGAAGGCTACTGAAAAAAAAGTTTATGAGGTTTATTTTTATTTCACCAAAATTCCATTTCACTGAAAGTTGTTTATATCTACTCCTTCTTTTCTTCTGTTCAGAGAATGCAAGTGGAAAAAAGTTTATTTTCTATATCAAGAAGCTGTTCTGTTCCATGGATAGCTTCAACCCTGTATCTTTTCTCACTAGTGTGTTAAAATAGTGCTTATACCCAAGATTGGCACACAGAGCATGTGATTTTCCCCTTATTACTAGAGGGCAATGTTATAAATGAAAACAGTTTGCTCCTGTAAAGCACTATCTACTTACTAAAGTCAAGGTTTTGCTTAACAAAAGCATCCCCTCTTCCATGAAAAATAAGTAAATAAATAATAATGACATTTCTAAGAATTAAGCAATTATGCAAAGGAAATCCTTTTGTGGTAAGAGGCAGAATGTTTTTTGAACAAGTAGGTGCATATGTTCTCAGATACTCCTGCACTGCTTTTCTCACTTTAAAAGCAAAATTGCGATTTTTCTTTCTAGTTTCTCTTGCCATCTTTGCAGGATGTCCCTCTGAAACAGCTAGAAACAACAGTCCAAGCTATTGCAAGAAGCCTACTGAGGACTAGGAATAGCTGTAGCCATTTGCTGACTCCACAGTGGCTTGCAGCAAGTCTTGGAGCTGCCCTTCTTGACATGAGGTCAGCAGCAATTGGTGATGTGCATAAAACCTCATTCACCCATCTCATACCAGCCTTCTCCTGAAAGGGGTCAAAGTAGGTCAATTATCTGAGCCTACACATCCATGACACATACCTCCCACCTCTCTGCAGCTTCATGTTACCAGCAGACAAAAGCAGCTATGAGAGGAGACAGATCTGAATGGAAAATACCAACCCTGAAGATCAACACAGGTTCCTCATTGAGAATTCCAATACCAACATGCCTCTCTGCAGTCATGAAGGCCCTGTCTGTACATAGAAGTTGCAGAAGTGAATTAAATCTGTGCAAACCTCTCAGTCTAAACATAAAAGAGCTCACTCTTCCACACGGTTTCACAATAAGATACCTCCCTTGCAAGAGACTTGGCTGACAAGCAGTAACTTGAGCCACATTCATGTGGTTACTCTCCGCTGTGTGCACTTAATTGACTTAAAAATTTACCACGATATGCATCAGGTTTATATCATACAAAGAGCGCTCACAGAAGGATTACTTGTTTGAGTGAATCAGTTTAAACACCAGTAGACAAGATGCTGTCTCATATTGGTGGAAGAGGAAAGCACTAGTACAGAGAATTAATTTAAAATCACCGAAGACTCCCTGCTTTTCAGTACCAGTTTTTCAGCAACACAGCCTCAGCACAAGAAGAACATTTACAGCCTCAGCACAAGAAGAACATTGTCTGCCTAGAACATAATCTCTTGCTAGAGCAGTCCTTGCTGGTTTTTAGATTTTGTCTCAATTGAAAATGGGTCACAAGCTATCTTAAAGGAAACTGAAGTATGTATTCAGCAAATGTCAGGTTAGAAAAAAATATTATTTTTTGTTTGTTCATTTTTAAACAAAAAGTCACAACTAGCTGTTGAGTTATAGTCTACCCTTGATTTTCTATGTCAAACTTGCTGGCCATTTTTCAATGGACTATCCAACAAAGTCCCATCCAACAAATATTATCAATATGCAAGTTTTAGTCTCACCAACAGGTTTTGACATAAAGGAGAGAAAAACAGCATCTATTTATATTTTCTTAATGTCATCCTCAATGAGACTGACCTTTAACTGCTGAATATACAACCCATTGGTTTATACATTCCAATAAACGAATTGAAAAACATCCTGCTTACTTCTCCACTTCTCATCACCCTCACAGATTCTTAGGATGAGAAGGACTCAGCTGCAAGGCTGATAAAGCTACTGTTCTTTCTCACCTGTAGCTGTAACACTTCTGTTAACCAGCTCCTGGTCACTCTATGTACCAGCATCCACAGAGACTCTGCTGTCACCAGACTTCTTTTCTATGGGGCAGTTGCCCACCGACCTTATTTCTGGCAGGAATATTTCTGCAGCTGTGTGCTGATAAATTAAGTTGCCCAGAAAGCACATACACCTGATGTCTCATGAAAGACGTTGATCACACAAAGATAATCTGCTGGCATAAAGGAATGTATTTGTTTAGTGCGAGCTAATAAGTAGGTTATCATGAGAGAAATAAAGCTGCTTATAAACATTTATCTTCAGTAAGTAAAACTTTGTTTAAAGGCACAAAGCCAAAATGCAGGATCTAATTGACCAAATGTGATGCTTCTGCAAGTTGAAATCAGTTTGGAGTATAATTTACGCATCACATTTTTCCCTCTATGGTTCTTTGAAGTGAACAGTAAAAAGGTAACTTTGCCCAGGCTACCAGCAATTTGATAGTGCTTATATACGATGACTATTCATGTGAAGCATTTGACTTCATTTAATCAATTATCCCTGCAAACAAATTGGCCTCAGCTTTTTAAATAGAAATCTGATTTTCTGGTTTAATTTCAGATATCAGTTCATAAAGATGTTAATAAAATGTAAACTCACACTGATAAGCAGATGCTCCTAGAAACCCACTGGCTAAACTCATATTCATGTCACTCTTGAAAGATTCTCAGAGTTGGGTAATAACTACAGTTTCTTTTCTGTCTAATAACTTTTCCTTTTCTGAGCCCAGTATGCCCTGAAGAATAATGACACAATAAAGCAAAAAGTTTAACAATGTTCTTCTTCACTAAAAAGAAGGCATTGAGATGTAACAGCTAAAAGATCATTTGTACACAAGTCTGGAAATTTGAAGTTTTAGAAACTGGATTTCAGTTATTCTTTTCTGCTTTGAGCAAAAGAGCAAATTAAACATCACTCTCCATCTACAGCAGCCTATACTCAACACGTCTTCCAGATGCAAAGCTGTGTAACCACATACACAAGGCTTTTTTGGCCAACTTGCTTAAAAGTATATATATTTGTGCAGTAAGATTTACACAATCCTATGGCCTGGCAGTGAACTAAATTGACCTTTCCTCTTTGCTAGTTATGGACATTGGGCATGCTGGAAGTGACCACACAGCTGAGAGTTTGATCATACACTTACTGTCTAGAAAAAAAACACAGATCAATTGTTTTTATTTATGAACAGGCACAGGCCTAGGAACCTAATAAACATTAGCAATGGCTCTTGCAGGTTCATTGGCCAATTGACACTGGCTGTCTAGATCAATGAAGATGGGGCATTTCCCTATCTGAGAAAGAGTCTGACAAAAAGTAGACCCAGGAATCAATTAATTGAGTGTCCTTTATTGTGGCTTTTTTTTTTTTAGGACAGTAGCCATGGTCCCTGCCATACCGAGTTGACTGAGCTTTTGTAGAAGGTGACCTACATGAAGGGCTGATGCATTCATACGATTCTATGATTCCTTGACAAAGGACAGGAAATGCTGCCAGGGGCACTGAGGTGCTATGCCTGCCTCCAACGGACAGAGATACTTGTAGTCAAAGGCACCATACATCTCATCTGTGGCTGCTGCAGAAAGTTCAAAGTCTCTGAGCCTTCACAAACCTCAGGCCAATGTTAAGTTAATGTAACTTTTTGCATTTTGAATCTCTGAAGTCAGTTGCATGAGAAAATTCTGATGCTAGTTACGATTTACAATGTCTGAAGAAACAATGGCAGATGCACAGAGCTGCAAGAATGCTACAGACTGTTTTAGCTTAATTGACTTCATACTGCCAATTTGCACATAAGATATTAAAGAGATGTTATTTTTCACATAAATGTGATGGGACAGGCACTGACGTATATGTGCTATGCCAGCCACATTCCTTCAGCCTCATGTTTTCCTTTGTGCAGTGCCTATGCCTCAGTAATTCTTAAAACCATGATGAAATACCATACTGTTCTACGACTCCTGGTACGCTTTTAAATATGCATGCTAAAATTGTCAATAACAAGCACCAAAAGCCGTGGCTCAGTGCCTACATTTAGTAGGTATTTAAATAAGATCCAGTTCATCAAAGGCTTTAGACTCATTAAGCTAATAAAAATACAGTAGAAAACAGAAGGATATACCTATTTTGGGGGTAGGTGAGCTAGCTGGCTTTAGGATGGGAAGGGGGGCTTTTCACCCAAGAATTTCTAACACTCTTTGGTGTTTCTAAAGCAGTCTTGCCACTTTGCTGAAAGAGGTGAAAGACGTGGCATTTTGCCAGCTGTCTGGATGCTCTCCTCCTAAAAGCTTAGCTGCTATGGTAGATGTAGTACAGAGATTACAGAATAATCTTAACATACATGTGGGATTCATATGTGAAATACTAAAGAGCCCATTTTGTTGTCTGCTTAGGAGCTGTAGTGGGGTTAGCTCAGTAAAGTCTATGTTCTTCATGTCTAGCCATTTGAAAGAACAAAGCTTCTTTTATAAAACACTTCTCCATTAGGACATTTAAAGAAAATACAACCTGCAAAATGCACAGTTGCTGTAAGATTAAGCGGTAGGGCTCTACTCAATTTTGTGTATGTTTGGTTATTACCTCCAGGGCATCTGACATGCTACCATACCAAAGATTTGTCTAATATTCACGCTCACTTCAGAGTGACAACGCTAGGGCAGGCTTTAAGGAGGCACTGAATCATTTCTGGTTTTTTGCCTGTTTTAAGAATGAGCTCCAAGAATTCCAGGAATAGTGATGAGGATAATGTGCAGGGCCAAATTCACCTTGACAATCCAAATATTTTCTGTCAGTCCTGAAATGTAAGGGAGCTGGGAAGATAGATTAACAGCTGGACTATTTTGTCTCAATTTGTACTCAATCCTGATGCACTTCTAATCTTATTTATTCATTTTTTAAAATATTTAACTTCTGGGCAGAATATGTCATGTCTCAGCACTTGCAGAAGGTATTTTATGGAAAGACAAGCAGATACCTTTGAACTTGAAACTTCAGGATACATAAAGAGAATATGGAGAGATAAAGTCACTGTAGCTTGTGTTTTAGTACCAAAAGAAGGCTGAACTAAATAAGGCACAGTCCTCTGGAAAACAGTGGGTGACATTTTTGGAAGTACTGTTCTGAAATAAATCATGAACATTGGGAAATTCTTTGTTAAGTATATACAATCAGCCTCTCATATGTTTAAGCATGCACTCCTTGAAAACTCTTACTAAGATCATTCTCTTCATTCAGTTACAAAAGTCTGAATCAAAACACAATCTCTGAGAGCTGTTAATGAAAATGCAACCAGGCATTTAGTAACAAGACACAGACAACTTCTAATGTTTCAAAAAGTAGGAGATAATTAAAAAGTAGCCATTTATGTTCATTTTTAAACTTCCAACAATATTTAACATTTGTCATCAGTATACACCCTATCCCCAAGATAACTCTTTCAAGAATAAGAAGCAGTTCTAAAAGCTGTTTGTGGTCATTCAGTGTTGATCTAATATTAATACTCACTTATCCTCACCTAAGCTGTCTTAGACAGAATCAAAGAAATTGCCTATTTTGTGCCTCACAAGGATGACTTTTCCTTCCTCTACAGATGTATTAAGACACTGTGGCAACAAATATCTTCTGTCTTACTTGTCCAGATGATAAGCAACACACTTCTCATTAAGGCTTGCAAGGACACACTCTGTCTGATCCTGCTGGCTTTACCTTCTTAGCTTGTAGGTTCAGCCCTTGTTATGATTACCTGAGCTACATCAGCCTCAATAGAAGCACTCCAGGAGACTTGCAGCCTGCCGCAAACTGCCTCTGTCCACAATCTGCAAGCTGGGTTATTTCTGTGAACTTTCTCTAACCTATGTTCACAAATGGGAACCACACTGCCTCATGAAACTGTTTAAATGATAGGCTGGAGAGAGTTTGCGATTTAACTGTTACATGTTTTAAAAAATAATTTTAAAAAATCCTTACCTACTACATTTAGTAATTAATGCCATAATGAACCACAAAGCTTAATGGTAACCTTTCTCTGTAATACTCTAACCACAGCTTCCTGCTACAGTTACCGCGATACAAATACTAATTCAAGTACAGTAAGTGGTAAAATAGATGCATTGAATGGCGTGAAATGTTCTTCCATTTGTAATTATTTATACCGTAAATGCAGATGACACTTGAATTTCTCTCTTTTACCATATGTTTAGTAATACTTTATTGATCTGCAAGGAGATTAATCCTTCAGTTAAGACTGCTACAACTCCTGTCAGGAGATTCTACATAGCCCACAACATCATGGTTTTAGAGAGACTTTTTACTAGCTTGTGATTTGTTGTTAGATAGCCAATTCTCTACACTGTATTTCTATACCAGGATGACCCATATCTCTCCTTCACTGTGAAACAACTTGCAGTCCCTTGGGGAAGAGCATTACACAGAGCAGAGCTGTGGTTCAAATTCAGTTAGGCTTCAGCTAAATGGAGACCAGTCTGACACCAACTCTCTGACTTTCGAGAAGTCTTCAGTGGTGATGATATAGCAAGGAAGCAAATACAATCAGCTTGCTAGTATAATGTTTAAAAGAGTCCTGATACCAGGGAAAGGTGAAAATACTTCGCTGGGGAACTGGTGAGTCAGCCAATTATAAATTAATGGCTTATGTGGTAATTAGATTAACCTGAGAGCTATTCTTTAGAGAATTCAAGGGGCAAATCTTTGCTTGCAGTTTTTCTGAAGTCATGGGAGTAGGTCTTCTCCCACTTAAAGAGATGTTTCATCTCAATACTTCACTGCAGACTCACACATGCACACTCTAGCCAACCCCGGGCTGAATTCTTCCAGTGGCAACTACAACACCACCAAAATGACAAAACCTGATGGCCACAAAACATCTTTTATTGCCCAGGAAAAAGCCCAAAAAGCAGGTGGCATTTGCTGAACGAAGCCAGCCTCTTGCACTTCAGCTACAGATGAGATTTTTTTTCATCAGTAAGCACAAACCATTTCTGTGACAGCCCTGCCTGTGCAGCACGGTATGTACCCTGTGACTTGGAGGCAAAGTGTTCATCCAGCTCCTTCAAGGCTGCCGCTGAGATTGCCTCATAAATCATCTGGCTGGAATAACTCAGGTAGGGCCTAGTCCAGAGACCTGTGAAATAAATGGAAAGCTTCCAAGTGACTTCAGCCAGTGTGGGCCCATGCACAGGTCTCTCTCTACCACCAAGAATCAGGATGAAGACTCAGCTCCACCACACAGCAGTTCCAGAGGTCACCCGCATAGCTGGTACAGTCTGGCTTCCCCTGCCCTCACAGCTGTGTAGTAGAAACCACACACAAAATGCTATCAGGCTGGAGCAGTTAACAGTGCTGTACTTTGTCCTAGCCTGTGTCTGGAAAGTCTTGCAGAGTCCTGGCAGCCCGAGCACGTGCAGTAAATCTGATACACTGGGGGCAGGTCCCACACCCACTGTAGGACACATGCCCCCTAGACAGGCCTGTGCTTCTACTTCAAATAAGATGACAAACCTCCAGAGATCACAGGTAAACACAAAAAGCCAAAAAAGCAAATCCAGCTGGAGGATAATTCTGAGTGGGTATGGCAGACCTGTATGGGAAATCCAGGACAGGTAGGATACCTTGAAGTGATAAGAGCTAATGAAACACGAGATTTCTGAATCGGTATCTATTTATATCTGAGCTGTCACGGCATGAACTATCAGTGAAAGCACATGCCAAGGGTGAACCACTGTGCTGGTCTTTAAAAGACAAAGGTAGCTTCCTCAGGATCACTCCTGAGCATACCAACCCAAAACACCAGGGCTACACACCACAACAAAGCATCGTCATTTTCATCAGCTTTCTAGTAAGGAAGGGGAACAACAACAACAAAGCCTAACATCAGCCTACATGGACTGGACTCATCCTAAGCATCCCCAGAAGTCAGGCTGGTCATCAGTGGCTCCAGCATGATGGTCACTTGGGAAGCTGACAGTATGTGTACCCTGACCAGGTCTGATGCAGCCTCTGGGCCCTGAGGAAGAGGCAGAAGTCAAGGCACCCCCTCTCAAGCATGCTGTCCATGAGGCCATACAGACTAAAAGCCATCCACACCCCTCCATCTCTGGTGGGTGTGGTTGTCAGGCTGAGAAGATAAACCCTCCATGAGTCTTTAACCCAGGAAATAGTAAAATGCATCACTGCAGCTGGCTGAATTACAAACAGTGCTGTTGGATATGGTGTTTTCACTTTTGGGTTTACTGTCTGACTCAAAGAAGCCTAAACAGTTTCTGGGAGACCTAGGAAAAACGTTACAGCCTACACAGCAGGTACCGATGCTCAGAGCAAACACTGCATTTTCAGCCCCCGTGCTGCTCTTCAGGAACACACTATTCTCACTTGACAAAACACCCAAAAGTGTTCAGACCAAGGGAGATCTGGCTACCAGATTGCTATGGTTTAAGGTAGGAGAACAGACATGTACACAAACATGTTGTAGTCATACCTTTAAGGTGAGAATGATCTACAAATCCCCGAAATGTGAATTCACCAAATGTAACTCAGTGTCTCTTATTCATTTGTTAATAAATGCCTAAATCCTGTTGGCCCTCGGCTCCATTTGCTATGCAGCAAGGACCAATGCTCAGCTCCTCCCTGACCTTGCCCCTGCTGGGATGGGTTTCATGAAGTCCCAGCTCCAAGAGTCACATTCAAACTTGAGAGTCAGGCTCTGTTATTGTTATGGCAAACCCAAAATAAAAAGGCCAGACTAAATTATTTTTAAGATCTCAAGATTTTTAAAGCAGTCTTGTGACTTTCAAGGGGTCTGACTCATAATACTTGAATGCTTGAAGTTGGCAGCAGCAGAGGGAGTGCAGTAAGATTTAGTGAACAGCAATTTATTGCTAAAAGTCTTCAAATGTGTGGGAAAGGGCATGGAGTGCTTCTGCAGTGACTGAGCAGAAAACAGGGAAACAGACCCAAGCCCTGCTCCTCCAGCCAGGCTTGCATCAATTTTGTCTTCTCCACGAAGGTTACCCCACAAAAAGACACCACCACCACCACAACATTAAAAAACAGCACAGCTGCCCCAAACATTGCAAAAACAATTCCCAAAAGGATGCATGGGTGGGTGAGTTGGGGCTGTATCCCACCTCAGAGGCCATCACTCTCTTGCCCCAGCAGCCTTACTTCCTGAGCACATAAGGGAAGCAGAGGCATCAACCCTCAGGGCTTCCCAGGGATGGGTCCTTCAAAGGCCACCACTTTTCATTGCAGCTTTTGTCCCCCAAGAGCTCCAGTTTCCCCCAGCATGAACAGAGACAGCCCAGCCTATGTGTTACACAGTGACTCACTGACACAATGGATATACTGGATTTCTATTTCTATGGCAACAAGGGCCAACCCTATTATCCCCCGTAACTGTCACTGCATCCACAAAATGGACACACAGCATCACTGGCACCCAGATCACTCGGCAGTCTCAGCACACTCATGTAAGAGTTTGAATGATTTCACAGAGAAGTACATGTGACTTTTTCCATGGTAGAAAATACCTCTTAGACTACATACCCCAGAATCCTCTACACCATCTGAGTAACTGTATTAGCAATAAACCTTAAGCTCTTAGCCTTTCTTTTAAAAGCATGTTGTTTTTTGTACAGAAGTGTACCAGAAGTATATGAGTAGCATGTGTTCTCATTATACAATGCTGTTAAAAATCTGCTAAAATGGATATACATGCAACGAATGTACATTCAGTGTAAATGGGCCTCAGACCAGACTTCCAGCATGCAATGCATCTGAGCATTTTTGACTTCTCAAATAAACAGCAGACTTCTTTCCAGTTGGTGTATGTGCCCAGCATTTATGCCCATATCAACAGCTACAGCACACATCTCCCTTCATTTCATCTCATTTCTGCCTAAATAAATGCTGCAATAGGAAGTGAAAGCCAGATACCGCTGGAAGCAGAAGCTCTGCTTACCCAGCAGGCCAGGCTTGCGCTTGCACTGGCGCAGGCTCTGAAATTCCTCCCACACTATCCAACCAAAATATATCACTACTGGCCTGGAGAAGAACCTTCTGGGATAAGAAGGTCACTTTGTGACACGGCACATTTGCTTCTCTTTCTTCTGGGATTAGTCACAATCCGGGTAATGCTGGTTTGCAAAGGAAGACTACCTCATTTCCCTTTGGTTACCATGCTCCATGTGAGTTTATTTACCTGCAGGCAGTGCTGCTGTCTTCCGGAGCTCATGGATTCTGCTTATAGCCTGATGAGAGCTCAGAAGCCCAGGGCAATATTTCCTTTCGAAAGAAAGGTCACTATTCCATCTCATCTGTCTGGGAGTTCACCCTAGATACTATCAGGGTCCATCAGAGAGCTCTGCTATGTAAGCAAGGCTTTATTAAAAATCTCAGTGCAGACATACAAAATATATTTGGTATTGCATTCTGCTGACTTCTGATTTCATTTTAAAACTGCTTAGGAAAAAGAAGTATTTTGTCTAAAGCACGCAAAACCTGAAACACCACAGTGTTGTTAGTGAATGGAAAAGTCAAGAAAAAAATGAAGTCCATATGCAAAATTGAACACAAAAGTGAGAACAAAATATGCTTAAACCTAAGTTCCATTTTTTAAAATCACTATGTCGTTAATAAACTACATCAAATCTTTATATCAAAATAAGTGTTACAAAAATAGAGCCTGACTTTCTCTCTACTTGCTCCATTGCAAAACATGGAAAATCCTATTAAAGCAAATGCAACTGTACAAATATGAAATGGGAGTTCAACAAATATCATTCTGAATATTTTCATGCTGCTTCTTTTCATAAATAGAGATCATCATACACAGTCAAGTTCTGTTCTCATTTGCACTAAAGTAAAGCTGTAATCTGTAATAACTGATAGGAAATGCTACCCATGTTGCCCATATGAAGTGGCTGTAAATAAATAATGACAGGCACAACAAACATAATACCAATTGCAAAGCAGTAGCACACAAGTCACAGATATGCTATACCACATCCACCAAGGGTATCTCAGCTTTGAATTGATAACCTGTAATTTTAGCTCAGTATCTAAAAACACAAAATCTCTTCTGCACAGCAAACAATCCCTCACATAGCATCTGAGCATGAGTTTTCTTATCAATAGTTTCACATTACCATAGTCCACCTTCACTATTCACGTTCATCCATACAGCAAAATAACTGGAAGTCAGTTTATAACACCCTAAGGGAAATAGGCAACAGACACCACTGACATCCAGCTTCTCCCATGATATTAAATAAAGCCATTTTATGGCAGACAGTTTTAGCAAGGACTCTTCAGTTAGCTGCAGCATACTTTAGAATTTAAGACAGAAAGCCTCAAAACCACTTCTAATAAAAGTCAAGTCACTGACACCATTTTCCATACAACCTCACCTCTCTGCTTCAAGGCGCATTTCCTCACGCTTTTGCCTCCTGAGTTCTCTACGGCGTTCAAAGTCATCCATGGTGGGTGTTCAAGTGTTCAGAGCTCTGGAACGATCCAAATCTAAAAGGGAGATGACCACTCAGATCAGAGAGAAAGCACAATGGATGCATTTAAACAACTGAGTTCATTTAGTTTTGTTTTGCTTTCTGAACTTCACTGTAACAATTTTCCTTTTCTATCAAAAAATTTAACTTCCTCAGTATTGTTGAGATAAACAAGATTAATGAAATGCCTTGTAGGATAAACATAGCCCATGCCTGAGCTTAGTTTCCTAGTTAAAATTAAATCAACATGCTTTAAGTAAAGACTGTATACATCTGCTAGCCGCAGACTAGCTATTTGTAATGTCACAGGTCTTTTCCTACAAACAAAAGCAACAATTCAGCAGGATTTTAACTTTTAGCTTCCAGTTTTTTACTGGAAGCAGTAAAAATGCTGCACAAGAGATTTCTTGTTTTCTCTAATTGCACAGATAATGAAAAGCTTTGCAAAAGCTAGTCCCCGTCTATTTGTCCCCATCCCCCCTTCTAAAAAGAGGGAAAAGAAAAAGAAAAAGAGAAAGGAAAAGAAAAAGAAAAAGAAAAAAGAAAGGAAAGAACATAAAAAGGGGGGAGAAGGGGGGGAAAGAAAAAGAGAAAAAAGAAAAAGGAAGAAAATAAAAAGAGAAAGAGAGAAAAAGAAAAAGAAAAAGAAAAAGAAAAAGAAAAAGAAAAAGAAAAAGAAAAAGAAAAAGAAAAAGAAAAAGAAAAAGGAAAGGAAAAAGGAAAGGAAAAAGGAAAGGAAAAAGAAAAAGAAAAGGAAAAAGAAAAACAAAAAAGAAAAAGAAGAGAAAATTGAAAAAAGAAAGAAGAAATGAGAAAAAGAAAAAATAGGAGAAAAAAAAAGAAGAAAAATAAAAGAGAAAAAAAATGAGAAAAATGGGGGAGGGGGAGGAACAAAATTAAAAAGAGGAAAGTAGAAAAGAAAGAAAGCCAGAGCTTTTAAATACCACCCAGGAGGAGCAAGGTATATATAAATCTTGCTCAAAAAACAAAAGTAGAAATATTTTTTTGTAGTTTAATCCATGCGTTTTCCCCGTGCCCTACCTTCTTCTTTATGATTTAGTCCATGAAATATTTTCCCCTTTACAGTTCTTCATATACAAAGCCTTTTCAGCCTTGGTTTATATCCCATCAAGCCGAGTATTACAGAATTCCCCTGCAGCCCCCAAACCAAAAATGACTACCAGAAAAGGGAAAGCTGTTCTCTTTTTGTCCCTGCTTTGTTTACAGAGCTGTCAGTGGTTAGTTAAACTCTGCCTGGAATCTGGCATTTAAGGCCTGCTCTAAGATTGCTTCCTGTGCAGGGCTGGAGGCCTCAGCTTCCTCTGCAATCCTAGCCTCCACGCCGCACTCACCCCCCACGCCCCCCCCCCACCATTTTCCAGCCCAGCAGTGCGGGGCTAGCCGGAACGCCGCACAGCCAGCCTGCAGATGCAGGCCAACCTTCAAAGGGGTCTTAATAACTGCTTGCAGTTTACAGGGAGACAAAGCCAAGGTGCATTTGAGAACTATTTGAAGTGCTCTGTTTGCAGATACGGATCTGTCTTGCGGCTTTCGAACCCTGCCCAGCGGTGAAGCGTCCAAGCACCCTCCCTATAAAACCACCACTGGCAATAGCAAAGCCTCCCATGACTTAAGGGAATCTGTGGCTTTCTCTGCCCCCCTTTTTCAGATTAAAACACTGCCGAGGGCAGGGATTTTGCGAAGATTATTTTATTAGTTTACTTTTCCTGGGGGTGTTTTTCTTTCTCATTTGTTCCTGGATTGGGGGATTTAAAATGTTGTTGTTGTTACTTTCTATGTGTTTGGCTGGCTGGGGTTATTCTGCAGAGGTTCAAAGGGAATATTAATTTTGCAAATCTGATACTGGCTTTACAATGGCTGCACCTCTTTTTTTTTTTTTTTTAAATACACAGACAATATACTTAAAAAGCAGGTTGCAACAAGACATTTTTTTGAGTCATGTGTTTGTTTACTCTTAGCACCACGGATACCTTGAAGAGCAAAGAACACCAAACCTGCCATTCTCTCATTTCATCTCAGCCTGCCCATGCAGCTAAATCCTGTCCCTGCTCCCTTGGCTAGAGAGGCCACGCGTTGCAGGAGCAATGTGGTTCTCCCTGTTGGAAGGTGGGGATCAGAGGGGGAACAGAACATGGCAGACAGCAAGTTCCAGGCAGGGCCCTGGTTTCTGTGCACAGAGGGCAACCTGCAGGAGGTGGGCCTGCATCAGGCAGCAGCGTTTGCTCTGTGGAGGGCAGTCGCCATCAAGGCCTTAAAACAGAGCTGACTCCTAGGGCGACACCTCACATGCTAGAAACTGAGAGTTCCAAACTTTTCTTCCTCTCTGTCTCCAGGGCAGACATACATTGTCATCCGATTTATGTGCACCTTCATCCCTTCTAACTCAGTGAGGTACGTCCCCTTCTCAACCTCTCCTGACCAGAGTATGTTCCTTCTCTCCCCAAAAGTGCAGCACTGCGTAGTGAGTTCCCTCCCCATTCCCTCCTCACATGTCCCAGCCAACAACACTTTTGGCCCTTCCCACACAGCCTCAGCACCTTCTCTCATCTCCAAAAGCTCAAGGTGTCTTCCTCACAAGGAAACCTGAGGATGACGAACACCACCACAAAACTTTCAACTATTTCTCCTTTTTTCTGTTCCCAGGGGTGCAGGAGAGATTACACAGGGTAGTGTTCTTTGGTGCAATGACTGGGTGCTTTCCTGTTTTTTGACACTGTTCAGATCAACAAGCCTCTTGGGAGTACATCTGAGGTTTGTTAGAGTCTGCTACCTTCTCTCCAAGGACTGTGGGTTTCTTCATTGCATTCAGATGACTCTCAAGCCAAATCACTTTTTCAAAACTGAGGAAGATACACAGGAGACTAAGGTCAGGTCAACAGTCCAACCTTTAGTTAGCAAAGCCACATCAGTGCAAGATGAGTCATCAGATAGACAGATGGTCCCCTTGAAGAAGTCAACTATTCAGTGCTGTTTACTGTCTTCCCCCAGAATGATTTGTTATCTTTCAGCCTTTGTAAGTTACTAGACAATAACTTCATCACAATTAATCTCTCTAAAAATGTTTCCTGTATCCTCAGAAAAGGAGTATAGTTTCTCAAAGTGTTTCATAGTTTCTCAAAGTGTTCTAGCCTCTCAGAAAATTCAAAAAACACTTTGCTTATAGATGGATGTACCAAATATTTGAAGTATTTCCTACAAGCTATTTTGAGGAATGCACACATTTTGATGTTCTTTTTTCTAAAATGAAAATTGGTCATGAGTGAAAACATCCTGGGTCAAAGCATAGCATTCCGCACAGCTCCAAGGCCTGCCTGCAGAGACAACTGTGAAAACATCTCTGCGTAACCTTCCCAAACCTAGGGGGTATACTGGAACAAAAACAGTAATAGACCCCGCATGTCCTGATAAAGGTGTGCAAAGATATTTATTATTATTATTCTTTGTGTCCATTTTTTCTTCTGTTACACACTTTTAATCATTTGGTATCAGACAAAAAATTTTCATTTTTCTCACAAGAGGAGAACTGTCCCTAAGAAAATAGTACTTTGTGTTTATTTTAAACGTAAAAAATTTGTTTTCAGAAGTACGATGGAAAATGTTTTGATATTGCCTTTTTTTCTCTGATTTGTTTCCAAATTCAACAATAAGTCATCAAATTTTAATGAATATCTTTTTACAGCAAATAGAAAGTGACATCTGAAACTGTTTCACCTGTTTCATCATCAGTTGCATTCCCCTGATATCCACATACATACACAAACTGCCAGAATACAGGCTACTCATATGGTGAAAGAGTGCACCATGAAAACTGTCATTTTGCTGCGCCTGCATCAAAACAAAACCCTCAGCACTACTTCAACCTTTATACAACTGAAATACTACTGAAAGAATCGTAGTGAACTCTTAAGAGTAAAGTACTTATGGAAAAATATTATAAATATTTATTTTTTCCCATATTTATATATATATATATTTATTTATTTTTAAATACCTCCCAGCAGTTATTGAATGCAATTCTTGCTCAGGACCTCCTATTTTCCATACTTTCACATAAGTGGGTCTCCTCAGAACCCCATCTTTTGATTCTGAGACTGAACCTTTAGATCCCAGGAACCCCGTGCTCTTTCTGAACAGATGATAAGACTGAAAAGGGGCAGATAAATGAAGTGGTTTACGTGCAACATTTACCACCATTGCCACATTACTTGCATCAGATTCACAGTAAAATATGTACCCTGCAAATAATACCATCTCCGTACATAAGCACTCTTCACTTCCAAACTAATACCAGTCTCTCCTTTTCATCTGTTCACTTCACATAGTGCCTTTGATATTCATTTGACTAGTGTTTATTGCTAAAATGTGTTGTTTTTCACTGTCTTGCTAAAGAGTGCTTCCTTTGAGGACAGACACACTCAATCCTTTTTGGTACAAAACATGCATGCAAATCCCTCTCCCCTTTATGCCTCATCCCATGACAGAGTTTAAAATATTGTCTTCTTGCAGCTTTCAGCAAGGTGGAAAATCAGAGGAATGCACAGTAATTGTAAATATATGACAAAATACTTCAGTGATAATTAACAGGAATACTTTTTGAAGGCAAACGGTAGTTTGGCTAGGTGGAAATACGTACACAACCACACATCTATATCGTGCCAGCGTGGTCAGCTAAATAACCTCTTGCTCTGGCTGAGGTTTAACACTGTCCTCACCCTCTCTCCCCAGCACTGGTGATGCAGACAACCCAGCATTCAGCAGGCCTCAAAAATGGATAAGCCTGGCTTGTAACAAGAAGTGAAAACGCAGACTGCTACTCAGGTCTTTAGCCAGTGGAGAGGCCTTTCTTTCAAGCCCTGCCACAACACCTTTCCATTACACTGAATGAGTGCTGAACCCACGATATTAATGCCTAATCCTGTGCACCAGCTTCAACCTAGTAGAGCCAAGAAACATCAAGCCAGAGCACATTCCCTAATATAGTGTGGCTGCTCATTGCACTGGGCTGTAAGCTGGCCATGTCTGGTGACAGCATTGTGCAAGCACATGCAATCTTGCTTCACTCCCAGCACAGAGAAACAACTGCAGATTTCCTCTTGGTGGCCTTTGGGCACAAACTGCCTGAAAGTCATGCCCCTTTCTTCACAGCAGGATTGTTCTCACTAGTCTGCCACTGTGACTGCCCAGAGCAACCTTCACCCGCACAGCTGCTAGGCAGATGGCAAAGTGACTACAGCCTATGTGAGAGCTCATGGTCCAGTGCTCTTGCTGGTCTCCCCTCTCAGCAGGTTGACATACATATTCTTCATTAAAACATGAGAGCAGAATACAGCTTTATTGGTGGAGGGGACCATGGGGATTTGGCCTTAGGTTCCTTTATAACAGCAGAGATTTTCTGCTAAATTTCCTTTCTCCTCTACACCACATGCATCCCCCTTCCTTCCACAGCCCAATATGCCCCTCATGCTAGTGGCTGGAATGAGGTATCAGAACAGATGAATGTTCCATTGCTTTTAGAAAGAAAACAAAGAAAAGGGCTAGATTAGTAAAAAGGATGTTTCCCAGTTTCTTCGTGAAAGAAACCGTGACCAGTTTCTAGCCTCTCTTTCTGCTATCCTGAGCAGCTGGAAGCAGGAATGGGGCAGGATTTCCGGAAGAAAGGAAATAATACAGTACAGAATAGGGAAAGCAATGAGATGTCATGGTCCGCTACCTAGCATTCAGAATATACCCAGCAACTGTGGATACTCCTGCTCAGTTCTACCTCTGTTTTACTTCATGTCATTAGATACTGAGCCTTAGTTTTTGTGCCCGTTAGTCCTTCTATCATCTCGCCTGTCTGCAAATTCTCACTGTGCACTTTCAGAATGCTACAGTGACAGAGCACTGGAACAAGCTGCCCAGAGAGGTTGTGGAGTCTCCTCTGGAGTTGCTCAACACCCAACTGGACACCTTCCTGTGCAACCTGCTGTAGGGAACCAGCTGTAGCAAGGGGTTGGACTTGATGACCTCCAGAGGTCCCTTCCAACCTCTAAGATTCTGTAATCCCTTAGAGCACAACCAGGCCCTTCTTTTAGTCACAGAAGTGTAACTGTAACATCAGTACTGAAAAAAGCCATACCCTACAGATAAAGGGAAATTCTTTCTGGGCCTTTCCTACAGATGGTTAAGAAAAGGAGGGATTCTGGCCCAACTACAGCGTTTTTCTGCATGCGTGCAGCTGAGACTTCCAACCTGTCCTCATTGCAGGATCAGGTGGTAACACAAAACCCAGTTACTCTGTCATCACCCTCTTTCTTTTTTGTATTCCTACAAAAAGGATTAAGTGTCTCATAAAATCTCAACATAAACTTGAGACTGCAAACAGCTTTGTGAGTTGCACCCCATTAAGTCAAATATCCTACTTTCCCATCTGTCTCCACTTCAGTTGTCCCAAATCCCTGGCTTGGAGGTGTGGCTCTTTTAAATGTCAGTAAAAGACCTGCCAGTGAGAAGCATGAAGAGTACGTTGCTTCAGCTGGATACATGCCATGACATCCACTGTCTCCAGGACAGTCACTGCGCTCTTTTTCCTGCCTCCCCTGTCACAAATATGAAAACAGAATTTCATTGCCCCTCTTGTAGCTGAGAGCAACTCAAAAGAGCAACTCTCGTTGTCCAAGTGCAACTTGTTTAATCTGGCACCCAAGAAATGCAGGTATGACAAACATTCTACTGCAATATCTGGGAGAGTTAGAGTTCCTTAATCTATGTTCAGTCAAAACAACTAAATCTGTTTTCTATGAAAATGTGTCAGAAAGCATTTGGAAATGATTTTCCTCACTCCCCTTTTAATTTTGTATTAGGAGCATTCATTGCCACTCAGATCTTTCAGCAACAAGCACAACTTCATTGAAGTCAATAAATAGAATTTGATTGATTTAATACAGTTTTATCCCAATCTATTCTGTGTTTTGTTTATCTGACCATGCCTTTTAGGTCTGAAGAACGTAAGGTGGAAGTCCACTTATAGCCCACAAGACCACGTCATGATCAAGGCCCTTGATTCCAGTGGGTGCTGACAGACATCACTCACCCTTGCTGCAGTGTACACTTCCATAGTGATTGTCACACATCTCCTGGTGGCAGGCCCTCTGTCAGTTCCTGCTGCTGCAGAGTGAGCCATATGAAACTGCTGTCATGGAGCTTTTTGTAAGACATTGTCCCTGCCACAGAGTTCACTATTTAGAATTGCAAATAAAAGACTCATATCTTGAAGCACATCTGGTCAGGTAGCCACTGAAACAACCTTTGAAGACTTAGGTACATGTTTAGGTCCATATCAGATATCCACACAGCACTGGGAAAAGAGCACCACAGAGCTGCACTGTCCTGGATGTGCTAGCAAACATCTAGCTTGCTGTTGCTACCATTGCAGTACACTACTACATTTGCTGCAGCAGAACCAGTCAGTTGCAATGGAAAATGTCCATCTGTCTTTAATCCCTCAGGCAGATTGAGTGTGAGTGTGCCATTTCTACTCCTTCCACTTCCTCCCTCATCTTTCTCCTACTGCACTTTGACATAAGGTCCGGGCAGAGCTTTCCTCTGACACCTCGATTTGCATATACAGGTTCCACCCCAATCCTCAGTGACATTTATCTATCATTTCCCATTAGCTGACAAAGGAAGAAATAACACTTAGCTGGAAGCTGCTGGCACAACCACTGGTTCTCATGTTAGAAGAATTGACCCTTGACTCTCCCCATCAAATGTCCTCCAAAATATTTCAAATATGTTGTCCCTAAAGATCAGAAGATACTGAAATATTATTTATATACAGATTAGAGTTGAAATCCCAGTCCTGTCCCTGGCAGATTTCCCAGAGAACTCAGTCAGGATGGGATTCCATCCTACCAGGCCAAGTTTATCAGTAATACATGTTAGAAAAGATCGGTGAGCTTACCTTGCATGTCAGAAGCTGGTATGCTTTCAGATTGTGCCAACATAGGCTATTTTGTCCTCTTGTACACTTGTGCACATGCACGCAAAGGCAGAATTTATTTTATTCTTGCAATGCTTATTTGTGAGAAAAGAATATTTTTACTCACATTGTCATCACTGAGGAAATAGCCTTTGCTGCAGATACAAAGGGCATCTTAAAAGTGCATTGACTTTTCTACTGTTTAATGATAAGTAAGATACCATAGGTAATGATAATAAGACCCTATCCAGACGGACAAAACACTCTAAAATAGGAGAGATTTTATATCTACAAAACAGTTTGTAAAAGTGCTTAGATCCAAGAAGAAGTCAGGCTTATACTCACTGCTTTTCTGCATTTAAACACTAGGAAACACGTTCAAGGGCTGTCATTCACTAGTTACCTTTATCTTTCAGCTATTTTTACCAGCAAAGACATTCAGCTTCATCATGTTAATGTAATCACAAAAATGCCCACATCATTATCTTGCCCACATGTATTATCTTCTCCTGCAGGTTTTGCCACAAATCTGTGGCCTGACTTGATGAAACTCACGGCAATGCCTTGGCTGTCAGCCAGCTCCATCTCCCACTGAAATCTCTGAGAGCAAAAAACCAGTGCTGAAGCCACACCTTCCAGCCTGAACTTTTTTGTCTTTTAATAACAAAAAACAACTGACAAACATCACCAAGAAACAGATTAGGCCCAGCTCAGGTAGCCAAGGCCATACTGAAGATTGAAAATGCACTGGCAATATGCAGAGGGCCTGGACTAGTAGCTGGGCAGGCATCAGCCAGGGAGAATGCTGCTCTGTCGAAGTGCAGGAGCATTTCTGCAGCACTGGACCTGTCATGGAAGCCAGTAGTAGTAGTGCAGCTCTCCATGCATGTTTCTGCTAGGAAGATAGGTTATACCTTCCTAGGCAAGGAGTTGATCTGGGCCAGCAACCATTAACACTGGGAATGACCCGCCTCTGCCTTTCTGACATCTCCTGCTCTACTCCCATCTCCTTCATTTTGTGCTTTTCTCTTGTCCTACCCTCATGCCACCCCTGTTGACCTTCATCTCCACGTGCAGTATTTCAACAATACATTGTGTGAACTTATTTATGTCCAGGTATGTTGTATGAGCACTTCAGCACTCTGTTCATACTTTTTCTCTGCATCTCTCAGGTCCTGAATTAGAAAGCTAAAGTAATGCCGTTAAAAATAATAAAATATCCAACTAAGTCTAAGGTAAAGCTCCAACAGCAACATTCACTCAGCCAGACTGCAAACTCCGCATGTTTTCTGGAACACTTTAAAATACAAAATCATGATACATTAAGCTACACAGTCAGTCATAAAAATGTAATAGAAAATAATATGAAGATACAATACAGCCAGCTTACTGTGGCTTTGGTTTTGCTTTTTTCAAGTACTTTTCCTGTTAAAACCTGCAGCCCTAGGACCCAGCTCTGCCTAATGCTGTGCATCGTAAACTCTAATGAGAGTTGAGGACTGTTTCTTGCTTTACTGAATCAGCAATAAGCAGCAATACCAAGGTTTTGTTGTCATCCCTGCAATTTTAAACAACAACAACAAAAAAAATACCCCTAAACTTCTTTAGTTTGCTGATCTTACTTGTTGCCCCTTCAGTGATACAAGGCATTTTGAACCCAAACAGTTCCTTGGAAAAAATGAAATACAAATACTGAATGTACGTATGTATGTACAACTCTGTCTCTTGCTCTTTAATTAATTAATCTTCCCTCCTGGTTTCTATACATTAACTTAGCAAAGACACAGCACATGCCCCCATGATAGATACATTGCAGCCAAAAGTGCAGCTAGTCCATGGCAGAACATCATGGAAATTTGTGCAGACCTTTCTAGTGGGCTTTTCCAGCTCACGCTTTTAAAGTCATCTTAACAAATGAAACATGGATTGTTCCAGCCAAGTGACTACAGTAATTTATCTCTAATAAGCAGCAATTCTGTGTCATTTCAGTTAAGAACCGAGGCATGATGTCAGCACCAACTTTAAAGAGGTAAAGTGGGGCAGCAAAAACTGCAAAGTATTTTGACAGGACAAATCAAACAGGGTACCACAAAATAGAAGTGCATCAAACCATTTCCCATGTTTGAAATGTATATCATAGGCCCATCTTTATGCTGAAAGCCAGGGAACAATGACATAACACCACCACCAAGCCAGGGGAGCCAACAGCAGTGAGACTTTGGTACAACAGAAAACTGATGGGCAAGATGACACCCACATGCTGTGCATAAACCAGCATAAAATCCAACACAACATAATTGAAATATTTCCAGTTCTCCTCATAAGACTTGTACAGAGAAGCTGCTAAATAATCTTGACAATAATCTGACCGCTATCTAGACATTCATGCACAGATGCTTGTTGCCAGCAAGTATGGTGACAGCAGTACATTGACACATCACTAATGCTTTATGCAACTGTGCTTTGCTTCTCAGGGAAATAGCATTGGCAATACTTTCAATAGAACTTGGCTCCGAGTCAATTAAACAAGACAGGTGAGGCCTGACAGTACCTTGTACACTTAACGCTGAGAGCAGACAGACATATACACTTATTTTGTAGGAATGTGATGAAGGAAAGTTATGCCTGAGCCCTATATCAAGCCAATAAATTTTACAGTTGTTTAATTTTTTTTTAGAAACAGTGTTTCAGACAATGTCTGTGTGGTCCAGAAAAGAAAATTTTCCTCCAAAAAAAAAAGAAAAAGATCTCTGTATCGTGCATGATCTGCTACCTTTCCTTAAGACCTCCACCATAGGAATTCAAAACCCCACGGGGCTACTCCAGCCTCTCTCATTGCGGTGTTATGTCCATCCAGCAAAGAATGAGAGACAGAACACACATGCTCAGTCACAGGCTCAGTTCTGAGCACTGAAGGCACATAAAGCACCTTTTTCACTGCCAAGAGCCAAAGCCAGATAGTATGTGTACAAAGTGTTAGCCAAAACCAAAGAAACAAGGGTGAAACTGAAGGGAAGACAACTTCCAATCTGTCACAAATGTTCTACAAGTAGGAAAGCAGCCTGTGTTTACTACGCACATTACTTTTCACAGCTCAGTAACCTCATCTTTAGTTATAAGCTTGCTAGAAAAAAAATTGGTTGACCTCCACCTTCAAATTTTATGCCATCTTCAAAATGATGCAAGTAGGAACACAACTGCACTTGTGACTGGCACGTGTGCATGAAGACCTCCTCACTACTCATGAGACCTGATGGCATAACAGAGGTGGAGGACAGGACAGCTAGAGACAATCTCTGTACGTATGCCCTATTCAAGATGTGGAGGAAGCACTAGGAAGTCAATGGAACAGAAGGCAAGGACGAGAGAAAGAAAAGAACAACAACAAAAAAGAATATCCCTGGAAAAGGAATACAGAAAAGGATCAATCTCAAATCTCATATCATCATGTTTGAAAACTTTAAGGATTTTTACAATTTGTACTCCTCGTAAAAATCCTAAAAAAAAAACTTGCACCCTTAAGGTGAACAAGGAAATTAAAACATAGATCTAAAATTTATAAATTTATAAATGACATGAGCAAATTAGCCAGATTATTCAATGCTTATGTGGGCCAAATCAAACCTTCACAACTTGTGAATACTGAGAAGTGTCACTTTGGATGTTACTAAAGGATTCACTATACGTAAAAGACAGGTTGGTCTACAGTTAAATCATTTCTCCCTTACTTTTCCAACGCTGTAAGCAATTGAAAACACAAGATGTGCTTCTTGATGTGTTCCAACTTTTTAGGAACAGAGAGTACAAATACTAGCTATGTAGCTGCACTTCATTTTTGCACCCATATACCTTCACACAAAGCAAGGTTAAAAAAAAATACATGAACATTTATAGGCCCATAAAATGCATGAGCAATAGACCGTAAAGCTGTTAAACGCTATCACTTGGAAGACACTGAAAATGAAAATCCACGCAAAGATGGCACCAGTTCTCCTGGCCAAGACTCCTTTGCACAATCTCATAATGTATTTCTGTCAAATGAAATGGTGTGACAAAGGACCTTAGGAAAACTGCCCAAAGCAAAGTGTTGTATAGGGAATACATATGACCACAATGTCTGAAGGATGCATACATACTTCAGAGAGGGCACATTGTGGAGACAGATCTGAACTTTCACTATCTTATACTCCTGCTTTATGTATTCATTACCGCATTTGCATTTTAAAAAGGGAGACAAATATCTCTGGAGATGGCTAAGCAGTTTCTTGATTTCTATTAAGTACCAAAAAGCAGTCCTGCCAATTTACTAATATTTAAGTTTCTACAACTTAATATGAACCTTGTTCCAAGAACTACACAGGTCTCCTTAAAGTATGTGTAGCAAGAAGTCAACACTGCGCCAGCTGGCAGATTAAACAAGCCATTAAAGTAGGCTCCTACTGAATTTAAAGGATTGTTTTTCATCTTTTCCCTCTCCGTTCCTCTACATCCAGATGTATTATTTAGGGAATATTTTCCAGTCCCAGTAAGAAAAGTGAAAGAAATGCCCTTGGCACTTGGAGAGTTTTTCCTCCAATGTGGTCTCTTGCTGCACTTGGAATTTATTCCATTACTATACGGCTTGCAAAGGTCCCACAATACCTCTAACAATATGAAAAGATGTGAAAAGTATGTTTGGGGTAGGTACAGTTTTTCATTCAAAAGCAGGGACAGCCTGAGGTGAGTGATCGAAATGTATGATTTTGTTCAGACTATCATTATCCGGGTATGTCTCTCTACAACCCAAACCCTGCAGTCCCTTGTGCAGGAGAACAGCGCTATTACCCATGTGTTACAGTTGGGAAAAGCAGAGCACACTCAGGTTAAGGACAAAGCCAACACCAGCCTCGAACACGATGGCAGGGAAGATCCAGTTTCTCTGCAGACCGCACAGGGCCTCAGTGCTGAGAATAAATCTGTAGTAAAACCCTGTGAATTCACAGAACGGAGGCCTTCTGCATATCGTTTTTCCTTCAGAGGTTCAAATGCTTATTTGAACTTTGTTAGAACTATCTGAACTTCGTGACCTAGCAGTATTCATGGGAAGAATGAGTCTACAATAAACTGTGGTATTAAACCTGCCCTAATATAATCTGCACTGTATAAGTTACATAATATTTCAGCTAAAAACACGCCCTATAAGAGCATTTCAGAGAAAACCTTCAAAAGATCAGAGTTGTGTCTACTATGGGCATTTCAGAATGACTGGAACTACTGACAGCTGAAGGAAGAACACTGGCTTTTGAAATGCCTGGAAAATACTTTTTATTAAATTGTAATTAAAAAAAAAAAACACCACACATACTCCTCTCAGAATTTCCACTTCTGGGTAGTGAAATGAGTTCAGTCCTGTAAACTTGCTACTGAACTAGTAAACAAAAGGCCTTAAAACCAAGTACAGGCACACAGCCAGAGAATGAGATGGTCAGGTTTGGGGTTGCTGGTGACTCCAAACATCTCCCTCGCCACAGGTGAGGAGCTTCTGACTCCTGCTCAGGCCTTGCTTGTCCCACAGGGCGAGCGGTCCCCTCAACACCAGCAACAATCCTAGCCCATATACTGACTTCAGAATTTGGCTCAAACAGTTTGATTTACTGAAATTGTTTCAGGGGTCACAAAGATTCCTTGCCCCCTTCTTTGGGGGCAGTTAATTCTAAATTGTATGAAGTGTAAAAACTGTATTTTGTACATATTCTTTGTTTCTAATACCCAGTATCCTCAAGGGGACTCCCTTGCTTGGCTAGCAGTTGGGATTCATTAGACCTTTTATAATGATTCTTTCGGGTGTGCAGAGATATGATGAATCTCAGATGTTTAAATAGCATATAACAGTGCTCCATTGACCTTGCTGAATACAGTTGGAGGGAAATAAAGGTAATTTTCCTCAAAGAAATTTTAAAAATGTGTCTCCAGTACAGCACAGATGCGGAGGATAAAGAAACTCCAGAGGGATTAAAATATTTTAGATTAATTTGGAAGAAGGCCACATTGTGTAAAGCCTGGTTAGTTTGGGCCTTTCCAATTCCACGCCATATAAACAAACCCATTTAAACCACATTTGTTAGAAGGAATGCTTAAAAAAAATCCCCCAAAGTAGCTGTAACTCAAATGACCTCCAGTTCTGTATTCTCTTCTCACTGCATAAAGAACAAACATATGAACAATATATTCTAACCAGAGCTTGTGCAGTTGCTGTATGATTCGTATTGCTTGAAAATTAAGTCATTGAAGGGATGCTGGTTTCCTCAAGCAAGGTATTAAAGCAGAAACAAGGTTAGATATGGTACGTTCTGGAGCCTGCTTCCATACTCGGTCCAAGATCATTGGTTATAAGCACAGTTTCCTCCACCAGTATGAGCTCTTTTTTAATAGGAAGCTCAAATATTTTGAGATATGCATCTTATCCTTCCTTATTTTTGTGGGAATGTGTTGGGGTTTTGAGCTTTTTTTCTTTGATTGGTTGGGGGATTTTTTTAGGTTTTTTTTTTTTTTAATTTTATTTTATTTTATTTTTAAATTAGAAGGGTAGGAAGACTTTTCTTTGGTTTTGGTGGAAGAAGAAAAGGGAAAGGGAAAGGGAAAGGGAAAGGGAAAGGGAAAGGGAAAGGGAAAGGAAAAGGAAAAGGAAAAGGAAAAGGAAAAGGAAAAGGAAAAGGAAAAGGAAAAGGAAAAGGAAAAGGAAAAGGAAAAGGAAANGAAAAGGAAAAGGAAAAGGAAAAGGAAAAGGAAAAGGAAAAGGAAAAGGAAAAGGAAAAGGAAAAGGAAAAGGAAAAGGAAAAGGAAAAGGAAGGGGGGGGGAAGGACTTGTATTATGAACACAGCTATATAAGGATTAACCTAATGTTTAATGCACCAGTGAGAAGATGGAAGACCCATTCTATGGAATAACCAAGTCCTTAGCATTTACTAATTTTCAAGGATCAAATTTACCTTTTTCTACCTACCAAATTTTACCTTTTTTGCCTGCAGAAGCTTCCAAAGAGACAAATCACAGAGTGTGATACTATACAACCATGAAAAATAAACAATTTCTGACCCTTCTAAGTTAATCAAGTTAAGACACAAATGAGGGTAGCGGTGAGCTACCCGGAGGAATAACAGCATGGAACACATTATGAGTCATTTTGCATGATTATAGCTTCTGCAAAACTGTGAGCACTTAGTGGGACTTTCCTTATCATAAACTATACATGAAGAACACATCTGCCATATGAATGAGAAGTGGTCTCTTGTAGTCCCAGTCATCCTTGAGTTCTTTAAATTTCTCTCCCCTCAGAGAACATGAAGCAGGTGGCACAGGACAATATATGGCCTTCTCTCTCACAAATACTCAAAGGAGTCAACATCATTCACTACTGAATATGACCATCTTGTAGTGCAATATGGCAATTTTATTAAAGTTAAGAACAATAGAACTCAACAGTTTAGAGTATAAAATGAGAGAAAAAGTCAAGTTCATTACAAATAATTTATTTACAGAGAGTAAAATGTTAGTTTAAATCCTAAGAGTTGAAAGTTAGCATCTTACTGCAGCTAGTATGAGATGCTTTGGATAAGATATTGTAAAAGGTGCTATGATGGTTCTGGCATCATACCTATAAAATTCAACAGCGATGAAGGCTTCTGCAGCTATCGGACATTAGATAGCACATCATTTTCTTGCTACAATGTTACTGGTTTAAATTTTCTATGTGATATTTTTTCCTACGAGTTGTTACAGCACATTAGCGATAAACATGTTCTTCAGCATCTCCTGTCCGTTTTGATTGTGATTGTTTCCATAACCAGTACTGTGCTCCCACACTCAGCTCATAAAAAAATCAATTCAGAATGTAGAACTTCTCATGGTTGGGTTCTTTCTTTGAATGTCACGGATGGACCTTTGTTGACATACCATTCTACACATTCATGAAAACAAGATGTTCTCTAGTAGCATAGACTATCTTGGTAAAGCAGATTTTAAATAAATACTTCATATAATTTCAGAAATATATGGTATGTAGTAAAAGTGCATGTTTGCAACAGAGATGGCTAAGACCTGTTTATTAGCACTTGGTATTTTCAATTTTGTGCTTCACTTTATCACCAGTGATGCATCCTAAGCTTTCCTTTTGAAATGTATTCAAGTTTATTCCAGTAAGTTTATGGGTAAAAGTATTTTGCAACATCCTTAGCTCTACTTTTTCATTCACATACCTGCTACAATTCTATGTCCACATATTGTATTTTCACTGCTACTTCAGTAGCATTTGCATTTGTCCTCTGTTCCATCTCATACAGGAGTTACAGAGGCTTCTCTGCTCGTGTGGAACTTGTGTGATAATTTCTGCCACAGCCAAAATACCATCAAATCATTCTAACATGCACCTGAAAGTATGCTCTATGGAGAAGTTTTCCATTTTCACCTTGGCAGTGGCATCTTTTCTTTAAGGAGAACCACTTAAAATTTGGAAGGAGCAATTTCCTTCACATTCCTCATGGGCCTAAATTTACTGTATGGTCTCCTATAAAAAATTAACTCTGAAAAGAATATCTTTTCACTTTTTCAGTTTAACACCAGCATTGGTAACCATCAGTCCAAGAAAGTTTGTAAGATATTCTGCCAAATTTTGTTTCTCCTACTAATTCTAGTCTAAATGTTTTTCCTCTTAGTACTCCTAGTTAGACAGCAGTATACTGATACTATGCCTCCCTTCTTGATATTACCCGTATTGGTTCAAATGGACCATGTATGCTATCTGTAATACTACATTTTGAACTCCTACGAATGATTTACTGGCTCTTGGTCAAGTGGTAGAAGTAAGATTAATTTGGCTGCTTAATAAATCACAGAATTTCAGTTTAGTTACACACTACAGCCAATTTTATGTTGCCTGAAGTATTCAGAGGATATATTAAGGTCATACAGAGATACGCAGCAGGAACACAGATGTACGGTGATGTGAAATCACACGAGCGCCTTTGCTCAGAGCTGTTTTGGTTTATGAATGGACTTTATGAGTGTTGGTAACAAGGGAAGCCCCAGCTGCTTCCACACTGAGCTCCCCAGCTCCGCATTCCCACCCTCTGGGCTCCCAGCTCCACGTTCCCACCCTCCGGGCTCGCAGCACCCACCCTGGTTGGGCTCTGGACATTCTAGGAAGGCTACATGCAGCCACTAAGCACCAGAAATAAGTTTAGACCCAGGATGTGTCTGCGCACAGCTGGCTCTGGTGTCTGTGCTATCAAATAATCAGCTGTTGGTTGTTAGCTTGTTAAAGAATTCTGCATGTAGGCTTAGTTTGAAATGAAAAAAATCCTGAAAATTCTGGTAAGTTAAAAATAACTGGTGGGAATCGAAGAATAGAAAATAATTAATGAAAGTAAATATGACTTTGAAATTTGTGATTTCTTTTTTTCAGACTTTTCTTTGGTTTTGCCATTCGGTGTTTTCTTTGTGCTTGGAAAGAAAATAGCATTTAGATTATCTTCCATTTTAACACAAGGAGAAAGCTTGACAGAGATTTGTCTCTTGGTGATAAAGCTAGCAAAAATAGAACGCTTATGATAACCCTGCCTTTGAAAAACATCAGCAAAGAGCCCCCCGAGCTCCATGAACATGTTGCAGACTGCACATGTCACATAACTAAGGACTACAATTTTTTGCCTGAGGCTCCCACATTTAACAAAGGGAAACACTGCTTTCAACAAAAGATGCTGTTCTAGTTATGTGCCCTTTTACCCTGACAGAGAAACAGCTGGTATCATAAAGTCACAGCTAATTTGTATCATGTCTGTGCTAACAGTCAGATTCAGTTTGTATCAAACTTTCAAAGTTAGACTTAATACCAGTTGATGGATGACAGCTTTTCTCGCCTTCCCCTTTCTCAAAGCTTATTTAAACATCGCCCCTCATAAAAAAACCCAGTTCTCAAAATATAAATGGAATCTTTAATGTTTTACATAATGAGCATATACAAAAAAAGTTTAAAATTAAATTGGTAAGTCAAAATTCCTGAAGAACAGTTAGAAAATTACACCAGCGGTTCTGCAGATCTGTGACAAATAAATAGAGCTTCAGACAGACATGTGGGTACCAAGTGAAGTGGAAAAAAGTGGGGAAAAAAATCTCTTTTTAAAAAATACCTTGCCTCAGGTTATCTCTTGCATTTGTGGTATCTGTTGTCCTAAAAATATTTCAGTTTGCCTGCAGAGACTTTAAGGGCTTTTTCACGGTCAGCACTCAACAATTCAGGAAAGGACAATTTTACTTCTTTATTTTTCTTTTTCTTCTTCTTTCTTTTTTTCTTTTAAAGGGACCTGTTTCTCATTTAAGCTATTAAATGTCATCTACTCCCATGTTAAGATCCTCAAAGCAGAATGCCTGAGCTGTGTAAAGGGACTCCTCTGATAGGGAGATTCAGGCCCTTAACAGCCCCAAACCCACAGCGTTCGTGTGAGAAAGAGCTGCAAAGATCAGGCTCTTCTTGGAAAATAGACATAGGGGAGCTTCCAGACTCTGGGAGTTCAAGCTCAGTTCAGATAAACATCCAGCAGCGCTGGGGCACTCCCGAGGCTACCCTGCACAGCACCTGAGACTACAACATTTTCTTTAGACAAGATGTTCTCTTGAGGCTTCAGATACTTTCTGCTTCCCAATGATCTAGAATTATTGGACCGAGCCTCTTTCCTCCTGTGATCCAAAAACACCATCAAAATGCATACAAGGAAAATCTCACAACATCCTGAGAAGAGAGAAATACTGCTTTGGGAGTTTTGTTTCCTAACACGGTTCAGTAGTACGATTATCTGGGTTCCGAACAATTGGCTCCAGGTTATCTGAGATAAAGTTTTATGTAGGGGACCCATCTAAGTACTTCTAGCAAACAACATCCCTGGGAATTTCAAAGCAGCAGTATTTGTAGTGCAGTTTTAAAGTGGCAGAAGTGCTTATTGTGACTGAGCTGAGAAAGAGCAGTTGTCAATGAAGAGTGAGGAATCCCAGCTCCCAGCCTATCCTTCCCTCAGTGCATGCATTTCCTGCCTTAGAAGGTTAATATTGCACAGAAGACAGTAAGATACAGCTTCTGCTGTGCCTAAGCTGTGCTTGGCACTAGTTTCTGATGTACTGCTTGCCAGCTAACAGAGCCAAAGCACAGCAAGCTCCTGCCACATCCTCTCCAGCGAGCTATATCTGCTCCCTACCTACTGGGAAGATGCAGATAATCAACTCCACTCCCTTCACTCCGAGTGCAGCAGTGAGTCTGCCCCTATGTACGATCCTTGAGCTTGTTCAGTTTGTTTTTTTCTTCTGTTTTCAAACCTCTGTCTGGCAAGGCACAGTTTATTAGAAGCAGATTTCTCTTCCACTACTCAGTGTGTCAGTTTTACAATTCTTAGGTGGTGTAATTCCTGGAAAATAAAAAATGTTCTTCATCCAAAATTTTGGATGAGTCACAGCAGGTTTACTTGTTTTGATTCACCCTTAAACGCGGCATGACTTTCTACGTCAAAATGATGCTATGGTTTTGTTTCAGCTGCCTCTTAGCTACAAATTTCTTCCAAGTGATAAGACTTGTAGAAAATGACACGCACAAACTGGGCTCAGCAGCCACTGACGGGCAGCCACTGGATTTTCATGGGTTTGTGAACTGCATCAGGAAGAAAGACACTCCCCAGGCTTGATTCCCTGGCATTAAACCAAGCAAAACTCCAAACCATTGGCATTAATGCTTTTTCAAAAATGCAGTGCTACACAAAAACTACCAGATTCTCATCATACCAAAAAAATGCCCCAGCTATGCATAGAAGTTGCCTGAAGTTCTCACACCTATGGGAAAGCTCAGGCCAGTTTTGATGCTGTATATCCATTTCCCATCAGAGAGAATGGATAAGAGAAAGAAGACCTCACACTCATCTTGGTGTAACTCACCACAACAAAGCCACAGAAAAAAATAATGCTTGGAGGCTATACAGAAGTGCTTTCAGTCCTGAATATTCAAGAGAAAGGCTAGAGAAAACCTTTCTTACACAATGTTTCCTAATGGCAAATATCTTAACATAAGGTACATTTCCAAGGAAGATGAAAAAGATAAAAACCAGCCATCACTAGCCAGTGTGTTTGAACCTTAACCTTATATGGTATCACTTCTTTCTGAAAGTAATTTAAAGAAGCATGTCTGTTTGTCTTCCAAAGTCAGATTTGCCAGTATGCAAAAATTAAGAGTTACAGATCCACCACATGGATACCAAACTATACTAATGTATTTCATACCTAGATACAGAGATATGCCCAGTTTCTAGTACTGTATTGAGATAATACTCGTTTTTGCCTTTCCTAATGATTGTAATGGTCCACACCATCTTCTTCAATGATTTTTCTAAAGGCAACTACTGGCATTTTTTGGTGGTATTTTCCATGTCCCCTAGAGATCATGCTTCCATTTGGCCAGAATTGCAATTTGGAAGAGAAGGTTAAGTGTGGAAGTTGCTACCAGGTTTTGCTTTTTATTCTTGACAGAATTCTTCAAACACTTTGACAAGTTCAGTGCAAGTGCTGTAGGATTTCAGCATTGACAGATGGAGCAGATGAATTGATCACTGAAGGACAGTATATTTTCAGATGTAACTTAAGCATCAAAATAAGACACCAGGTCAGAAACACACTGAAGAGCAAGTCTCAGTTTTGAACAACTGAAGTGCTTGTTTCAGCACCACAGTCTTCATACTCAGATGTGTCTACAAACACAACTCCAGTTGCCAAGCTGACAGAAAAACTCTGGAGGCTGGAAACCATGTCTCCTCTCTCTTTGGATCAGATTTTTAAGGAATTCACATACCTTAAGAATGCACCACCCAAGGAAGCACATTGAAAAGAATCATAGAATCCTTAGAGTTGGAAGGGACCTTTAAAGGCCATCTAGTCCAACTCCTCTGCAATGAACAGGGACACGCACAACCAAATCAGGTTGCTCAGAGCTTGATTCAGCCTCACCTTGAAAGTCTCCAGGGATGGGGCATCAACCACATCTCTGGGCAACCTGTTCCAGTGCCTCACCACCCTCACTGTAAAAGACTTTTTCCTTATGTACAATCTAAATCTACACTCTTTAAGCTTGAAGCCATTTCCCCTTGTTCTGTCACCACAGACCCTGCTAAAGAGTCTGTCCCTTGGGATATGGGAACATAAGTTCAGTGATCTCACCGGAATAATAGTTTCATGAGAAATTTTAGAACGTTTAGTCTAGTCCTGAATCAGAATTTCTCAACTTGAAATATCAAAACTTTTGACAAACTGTAAAGCCCAGCTTATGTCTGGCTTCAGTCTTAAATACTCCCACAAGGCTCAAAAGTAATGTAGAACTCCAAAACAGCAATTAGGGCAGAGAACAGCCTGCAACAATTGTCAGTCCATTCAGCACTTGCACAAACTAACTCAGAAGCATATGCAAAGTTAAATTTGCTTCCCCAAGGAGAACAACAAAAACAACTAAAAGGGGCCCAGACCCAGGATTCCTGATCGAGGGAGGCTACTGGAGATGAAAGGAAACGCAACAAGTCTTCAGTCTTCTCCTCCTTCTCACTGCTCTTACCAAAAAAAGGAGGAACAGAGCAAAGATACAGTGGAACAGGCATATGGAGAGCACGGGCACCCAGCAGAGAGAATTAAAAGCTTGCTATACCCTGAATTAACAAAGATGGTGGTACTTAAGGGAGTTGCTTTGACCCTGGTGCAATATCTGTGACCCTTCCAGGCTGCTGTCACAGGCATTGCTTGAACTTGGAGCTGGTCATCTGTATGTCTTCAGTCTGGAATTGCCATGTATTCAAGGGGGTAAAGTTTATGCACATCATAAACACAAAGAAGAGAACAAAAATAGAGCTAAGAAACACATATTCGAAATAGTCAGCAAACATGGTTACCTGGAATCTCAGGACCCCTCAAAGCCCACACTTGCTCCAAAAAGACAAGTGAATTTGATTTAAATACAATGTAAGACTCTCACAGCAAGCAAAAAACCTGCTGAAATCCAATGAAGAAATAAAAATAGCTACTGGAAGAACAGCTGTATGCCTTCAAAGTGATTCTTATAAAATTCAAAGATTTTTATTTGAAAATAAAATTCAAAATAAAATCCTTTAGCATCTACTCTGAAGATAGATTGTGGTGACAGAGGCCCCAAAAAAATAAACGTTCAAGACCTGACTGCAGACCTGCCTACTGGTTTGGATTAGCCCCCGAAGAAGCAGGTAAAGGACACAAGGGAAAAAAACAGAGAGAGAGAAAGGTTTTAAGTTTAAAAAAAAAAAAGTGCTGAAATACTATTAAATTTCCACTGGCAAGGAAGTCTGAGGTAAATACTTTAATCATACTCACAGGAAAGCAATCAGAGGAAATATTCTGAACCTTTCAGTAATGAACCAGATGCTGATGAATTCCAAACGCCGACTTGAGAAACTAGAGGTGATCACTGTAGAGAAATGAAAGTAAAGAATGTCATTTAGCATATTGCAGATATGAAAAAAAAATACATCTTTGGTAAAGTTTTCCTCAGTAAAAACCCAAAAACCTTTTTTTTTTTTAATACAGAATAAAATAAAAGTAGTAGAAGAAAATAGAATAATATGGAAAAAAACTGCAAAATAGATGAAATGCAGAATCAACAGCTCTATAAGCTACAAATTGACAAAGCAGACTGATTTCCCAAAAGCACTCAGTCACTAAAACCTCTTGAAGAAGTGAAGCTGTTGTAGGCTAAGCAGAACAATATTTTTGTGATAAATAAGAGACAAAGCAAAGCATCATGCTAGTGGTAAGCTGCCACAAGAGAGAAAGGTTTCCAGTGGACCTCCCTAGGCATTGGAACAGCTGCCCATGGAAGTGGTGGAGTCACCATCCCTGGAAGTGCTTAAGGAAAGGATAAATGTTGTACTTAGGGGCCTAGTGGGCAATATTGGTGCTAGGTGGAGGGTTGGACTGGATGATCTTAGAGGTCTTTTCCAATTTTAATGATTCTATGATTCTGTGATCTATACTGTGGTGTTCAACGTCTTCATAAAAGCACTCTGCAAAAGCAGATGAACAGTGATACAGAATGATTCACCGTAATAAAATCTGAAATCAACACAAAGAGCTAGCCAAAGTGTTCACAGAAATTAAGGTTCAAGAAGGAATTAAAAAATGATGAAGGACTGTTCCAACAATGAAATGAAATCAATAAAATACGGTAGTCTGGATGTGACCTCTACATCAGAAAGTCCCAAAGTAAAGATCACCATACTCTTGGAGAGCATTTAAAAGGAAGAGCCATTCCATGCTCACCTGCTTTCAATTGCTTTACTGCAACTATCTCAGTGTCTCAGTCAGAGAGGGATGCTGGTCTTGATAGAGCTTTGCTTTGAGCCAACATGACAGTAATTCTTTAAACGTCAGCTCAGAGAGCAGAACAAATGAGCTGCTGTTCTGACATGAAGGCAGTACAACAATTTGTGGATGATCTAGTAGAAATATTTAATAGACACCAGGAAATACAGTAAGATCAGGTTTCATTGAAACAGAGTAGTTTTTTTTCTGTAGACTTCCTCTGCATTCATCTACCATCTTGGCATACATGCACACATTGCAGTAAAAATAAAAACTGTAAGCTTTCTTCAGAGAACCCTGCATGGTCCATTCTCTTTAGACCCAAGGACCTTCATACGAAGCATCCTGTTGCCAATAGAGGAAATATATGATTAAAATCACCAAAGCCTTTCTTCAGCAAGTTAGGATCACAGTGTGGGACCATATTAATTTCTTGCTATTTACAGGAAACTCACAGACTTTGTGGGACTCTTGATGTAAATAGCTATTCAATAATTTAAAAAAAATGATTTTACAGTCTGATCTCTTAAGTTTTATAGGCACCTGTCTGTGATTTATATCATTGATAATGTTGAGGCTGATCAAAAGCAAGATTTTGATTAATTTCATTAAAACATTCCATATTAGAATCAAAAGAGACCAGAATCCCCTTTTGATGCCTACTGTCACTATGCGTGTATCTCACAGCAGAATATAGCACAGTAAGGGGAGATGTCTAACCCTCAAGGTCTGAGAAGAACAACCAAGAGCTTCAAATCATCATCATCTCACTGGTTAATCCGGCTTGCAAGCAAAAGCATGTATGGGCTATATCAGTTTGCAAGGTTATAACTTATGCATAGCATAAAACCCTTCCAAGTCTCCAAACTCAATTGCACTTTTTCACCAACTAGAAAACTTGCTTTTTGCCCATTTCTGTTTTTTTTTTTTAGTATGCATCACCTGATGCACAGCATAGCAAGATATCAGACATGGTCTGAATGTTGTGAAGGTATACATTACATGGGGTCCTGGTTATAACAGGCTTTTTTGGCTTCAGACTTTGCTTTCTTCTAAACTCTTCAAGATTAAAAATAAACAAACAAAAAAAAGGAGACAGCCCATGTATAATTTTTTCTTACAGTCACAAAGACCTCTTCTGCTATTTTTCTTTAACTTGCTCAGTCTTAAAGCATCATTTTTCTGAATTAAGATCAACATAATTTTTATTATCAATAAAATAGCTGAAATATGTTTGTTCACTATTTGTTATCCAAAAGAGAATCTGTTATACCACAGTTCCATTGTGAGCTGATTATGAAGGCCTAAGAAAATTTAAACAATCAGGAAATTTCCATAGATTTTAAGCATGAGGGAAATTCAGGCTGAGGTCAAAAACCAGACTTTGTTAATCTAAGTCCTCCAATCCAAGAAACATCACTAAGGTTTGGACACATTTAAGACTGTAATTTTCTGTGGTAAAAAATGGCAGATTTTTTTTCTTTATACCAATTTTTAAGTCCTCTAAATTCCCCCAACAATAAACACTATATTATACCTCATATAGTCCCACCCTACTCTACTGATGAAGTCAGTTCCATTTCACCAGGTAGCTTTGAATAGAAATGAAGTTACAGAGCTCAGTTACCAAAACTGTATTCTTCAGGTGCTCCAGTTTCTCCATTAGCTCAATGGCTGGGGCTACAATAGGGCTTGAACCAAATCTCTTCCTGGATGGATTTTAGCCTACATCTTCCTAAAGAACACTTTAGCACTCGGATGTACGTCCTAGTCCTTTCCTGTCAGCACTGGTGTTAAGAGTATAAGAGAAGCTGTAATACAATAAAGGCCCAATCAGCTCAGTATCCTGTCACTGATAGTAGGTAGCCTATATTGAATCCTTAGGGTATAGCATAAGAACAGGGAAAACATAGAATAATGATTTCCACAAATATTCCTCCAGCTTACAACTGGCAACTTCCAGAATGTTTGATTCAAAGGTGGAATTTCTGTATTTACTTATCTCCATGGCAGCTTTTTTCCATTATTATTTCCAGTAGCTGCAAACATTCAGCAAAATCCCACAGCAGAGAGTCCCACAACGTAATTATGTGCTATGTGAAGATATAGCTCATACTGGACATGTAATTAAAGCTCCAGAGTGACACTTAGGCTCAGCTATGCCACTTCCCTGCTGAAGGATCACTCACCTAATGGACAGTTAGGTGTGGTACACAAATAGGAAGCATTCCTCATTGCACCACATATAATGGAGCAATCCCAAATTACCCAATAGCAACATAGTTAAGAAGCTGTTTTGGAAATAGGACATCTGGGTTTCAGTCCCAATTACATATTTAATCACTTAGGAAAGTGAAATAACATCAGTAGAAGAGAGTTGGAGCACCATAAAAATAACTGTTCATTACAGTTAGAGAGTGGACTCCAAAATTTCTTTGAACAAAGGAGGTAACCCAGTCTAATGGACTATGCATTAGTAATCAATTAGATAAAAGGATTCCTGAGGTCTTTAAAAATAATATTTCATCAGTTCAGGTTGCAAGACACCTGTGGAGATCAGTTAGTCCAATTCCTTGTTCAAAGTAGCTTGCCCAGGATCGTGTCCAGTCAGGTTTTGAATATCTCAAAAGATGGAGACTCCACAGCCTCTAAGGGCAAATTCTTCCAGTCGTTATCATTTAAAGTTATATATACGTATTATGTTTAAATGTTATTTTCTGGTTTTCAATTTGTGTCCCATTCACCATGGCCTGTCACTGGGCACCACTGAGAATAATCTAGTTCCATTTTTTTTTGCCATCTTCCATCCTCATTCCCTTGAAAAGGCAGAGAGCAGCTGTTAAATGTGAATCACATTCCAGTTAACAGCAGAAATTTTTGTCCATAGATTTCAGCATTGGCTCTTGTGCAAACCATGCTTAAATAAATTGTATAGATGAAGTATTTCTTTGCTTATCCATTCCTTCCAGATCTCCTTTTCCCCTTTTGGTCTTTATTTCAGGATTGACAGATAGTTTATTTACTTATGAAGACATCACAGAGGGAACTATATGCTAGTGCACAAAGGTGGGTTTTCATTAGAGTATTTAGCAAATAAGCATTGTCAACAGAAGAGGGGCAAAAGAAACCTCATACACATCCCTTTGCTATGCAAACAGGTGCCCAAGGTATTTGTTTTCCAGGAACAGCTAAAATGGGGAGGTGTGTCGTCTCCTGTGCACGGCTCACCTAACCACTTCTGAGCAACTTATCAGTACACAACATCAGCAAAGTAAATAAAAACACCTAGTAAGTCTCTTGCAGCAATACTCTTAAGTGAGAGTTTAAAGTCATTCTTAAGGCCCGTTGACTTCAGGCTAAGTACACACTTGCATGTTCTCTTGAATGCAGGCATTTTGCCGTATCTGATCTCTACTTCCCAGAAGGCAGCAGCCACCCTCAAGTTCTCAATTTCTCTGTCAATGTTATGACACTGTTATGACACAACCATGACTGCAGTAGTATTGCCAAGCCCCAGATTTCTGGGTACTATACAGACAACAGGACAAAAAGGTAGTTCTTACTCCCAGAGAGTTTATAATCCAAGTACAGGAGAGACAAAACTACACATTATATATCTCTGATCCAATACTATTCTCGGAGAACTTAATATAACATTATTACATTAACACATTATTAAAGAAGTTTAGAGTTCAACTGCTATCTTAACCTCAGCTAAAAAATGATCACTAGGACTGATTTTCAGTGAAATATTTTCATCTTCTAAATAGGTGGCTCCATGTATGTATCACTTAGTTTTTAAAAGTTATGAAGCCCTCAGTCCATTACTTTATCTTTCTGCAAAGAAAAAAAAAGGATTTTGGTGATGAAGAAAAGCTTCAATAAGTACAGGTTCATATGGAGAACATGAACTGCAGGAAAAAGTTTCCTACTCTTATATTTTCTGGATCAAAATATAAGTTCTGGTTTCTAGATTATGAAAGACACAGGCTGTGTAACGTACAGCACTGATGGTCCTGGTTGTCCAGTTGTGTTCAGGGTCTGGAGGTCAGAGAAGAGGAAAATCATGCTGTCAACAGTGCTTCTTCCAGCCCAACTAGAGGATATATCAGATATCTGAAGAGCAGGGAGAAAACAATTCTTGTCTAAAATCCACTTGCTCTTTGCAGTTCAACATCTTGAACACTTTCAATCCACTCCCAGTGTTACGGACATAGCAGTACCCAAAATTGTTCTCCAGAAGAGGGCTCTGGGAGAACCTGAGCACGCTGCATCCCATGTGGCAAGCTGCTCAATGAATGTTCTCAATTACAGCTTGAATTGGAGCTTATAATCATGATTGTTTTTTTTTTAAACAATGCCAGACAGTCACATACATTAGGTGAGAGAGTCTGTGAAGGAGAAAGATTAATCTCTTCCCTTCAGCCAAGCTGCTAATATCCTTTCAACAGCAGCTCATCTGACCTACAAGGTTTCAGGAAATAGCATATTTCTTGTGAACCATCTTAAAATTCCAGTTTTCCTTACATTGATCTCAGCAATAGAACATCCTAAGACTCTGGTGAACTATCACAGTTCCACACACAATATTACTCCCTCAGTGTAAGTGAGCAACTTTTTGATATATATACGGATATATTGTCTTTTGTTCGTCATAGCCTGGCATGAGACTGGAAAGACAAAAGAACTGGAGTTAAACATGACCAAAAAGCAGGACTAGATATGGCTCATAACTAGTGGAAGTAAACTTCAAGTTCTTTGCATAGTTATTCCTGAAAGTAGAAGCTAACAAATAAGCAAAGAATGTGTACATCTGAACAGATGTGGGCTGGAACATCATCCTCTGCCACACAAATATAGCACTTGCTTCCTTCTTTGGCCATGTGCATGCTACTAAGCAGAAACCATTTGCTAACCACACAGCAGTGGCATCCACGTGAGCAGAAAACCAGAGTCCTCATCTCTTCCTGCTTTGTTCAGCACTTACTGCCCACAGGAATAAACAGAGGGTTGTTCTCTTTGCTCACTCCACACAGGGTCTACTGTCACATAGACATCAGTGGCAGCAGGAACAGATCAAATGTGTTCCAGAAGATTTGTTCTCATGTAAGCCTGTCCCACCAACAAAGCAGCAACATGTGCAGAAAGGAAAAGCTGATTCAGGGAAGGTTTTTCCCTTCATCTGGAAGGACGAGCGTTTTTAAATTTAAAAATCAAAGCCTGCCATGTTCCTTTTTGATCATCTGGAGATTGAACATGAGCTCCCCTACATCATCAGCAGTTCACACAGGCATGTCTGCTACATAACATGCTGTCAAAGGAAAATATTTCCTGATAATAAGAAGTCTCAAATTCCTTGCAAATTTACATCTCCTGAGATATACACTCAACTGGCTGCTGCAAAGCTTTTGAAGTGTCTGCTATCAACTGCCATTACAACTGCAAGAAGAGTGGGATTCATTGTCCCATTTCAAAAAAGTTTGCAGCAAGATTAGAGCTCTGATCCAAATATTAATAATTCATAAAAAATCACTGCATAATAATTCAGAAAATAGTATTGCAACAGACAACAAATGGAAACCAACTGATTTAAAGCATATTTTGACAGCTGCTAGCATCATTCAACATGAAGAATGAAGGAATTTGCTCAAAAAAAATGTAGAGAACTGCAGAAGTGCAGCTAAAAAATATCTGTAACAACAAAAATCTTGTCTCTTGTGAAAGCTCCAATTTTCTCCACTTTTATGTCTTTTTAAGTTATTGAACATGAACATACTGCTGGGATGGGTGTCAGGAGAGAGGGAGTTACAGTTGTGTCCTTTTCAGAGAATTCCAATTAATGGCATTTCTGAGAAGAATTCTGATTGACAGGATTAGTGCCAGCACTAAAAGTTACTATTTGGGGATCCTGGAGCTCATAGCTCCCATAAAAATAAAGCAGTTTAGAAAAGAGCTTTGTGCAAATGAAGGCATTGCCTCAGCAGGGAAAGTTCATGTGAACCTCTTTCTGTGGCTTCCCTTCACATGGGTTTTTCACTGGAGATGGGATAATGGAGTCCCTGGAGGATGGTCTCCCTGGAGTGCAGAAGGATGGATTCAAGTTTTCTACGTTAGTCCTTGGGGAACATTTCTATAATGAGACAAAATGAAACTCAAAGAATGAATGTTCCCAAACTTTGTGGAGGGGAACATATGGTTCCACTTTCTGTGCTTCAGGATTTATTTTGTGTTTGTATTGGATACCTTTTACTTTCGTTTTTCCAATTCACACCACCTTCCTCCTAATACATTCTTCTAGTATTCTCCTACTAAAAGTCAGCCCAAAACACATGATTTCACTACTACTCTAATCCATGATAAAGAACTTGGGACAAATCATTCAACTGACCACAAGCATTGCATTTTATTTGATTACTATCAGATCTTTAAATACTAACCCAAAGTAAACCATCTTTTAGAAGGGGAAAAGCATTACATGCCAAAACAATAAACTGGAAATTATCAAATGCTGCCTTTTCCAGAAATCTCCACTCTCCTCTTGCAGCCTTAAAAATGCATGGGTAGCAATATTTCTTCAGATTAGGATTATTCACATTCATCCTTGCCTTTCTGGATTCTAACTAAGGCAAGATAAGCAGAGCTCTCAGAAGAAAAATATAGTACACTAGAATGCTACCATTTATTCTAGAGTAACCAGTGCAAATAACTTTTAAATGGCTATATTATGTATGGAAAGAATGCAAATTATGCATTGTAAAAACCATCCTGGTAGCAACATTGTTGGCAATCAATACATGTAGTTGTATCTTCTTCCATGGTTTGGTTCCAGTGACCCAACAAACCACTGCTTTTTTTCCAGCAACTACATTTCTGTTTGGGAATAACTGTAGCTTTGATGCTGTCAGCTCCCTTTGCTGCTGGCACTCCTGTGTGAACCCTTAATGCTACAGCATTACCATCTCAGCTTTAATTAGCTTAACCCATACTCCTAACTAGTCAGAAACCTCTAAATATCCACATAAATCTTACATTCTAGTTCACTCAAGGAAACTAGATTGATTTTTACAGAGAGACGGTACCTTCACTATACAAGTCATCAGCTCTGTCGTGACTTGCTGAGAAATGGATCATCATCCCGAGTTCTTCCTGTTCTGCCTGACTGAAGGAAGAAATGAAGTTTTTGGATGAGGCCTGTAAGCATGCCTATTTTCTACCCTTTCAGCTAATGCTTAAACACAAAAACTGGTAGTTTGCAATCACTCACCTAAACAAAAACCACCAAGGCTGCTCGTCAGTCTTCAAACACTACCTGTGTGCTCAGAGATACCTGAAATTTGCCAAACCCAAGTCATTTATTTTAATGAACTACAACTCATAAATTCAATATGCAGTTTAAATCTTTCCTCACTTGGCAGCCATATAAAACAGAATGGAATGTGCACATAAAAAAAAAAAGTTGTTATCCTGGTCACACCTGTTACTTTTCCAAAAGGAAGGGCATGCTCAGGTACTGTAGATGAGAATCTAGATAACTGAGCTCCAGCTACTTGTTTAGACTGCTAGCTTTATTTTCAATGGTAGGAAATATTACATAAAATCCATGTAACACATACAAGCTAAGTGCAAATGATGAAAGAAATCAGCAAGGGAAAACAGGCCAGAGAGCTGTTGTGATGGAAGAATAGCAGCTGGGAAAACTGAAGTCAATCCAGCTATGTTATTTTTTAATTAAAAATAAACACGGGCTTTGTTGCCAAGGGATTGGTTAGCATTCCATTTAAAAAGAAAAAAAAAAAAGGAATGTTATTTTATTTCATTCTCATTCCCCTCCTTCCCTCCCACCCTCTCCTGTCCCTCCCTCTTCTCTCCCAAAGTATTTATAGATTCTGTAGAAAAAAAAGTTGTAAAATTTAGGTCAGTATGCAGCACCACACAGAGCTATCTAATGTTAAGGCTTTCTCATTCTCTCACATGAATGTTTTCTTGATAACCAGAGAATATCATTTTTAACTCTTGTTAATTGTTTCACCTTCAGTGCTGACATTGCTAGTGATACAAGTATTCATGACTGCACTAAGGCTGCACGTGTGTAACTGATAAAGGCTGTCTTTGGGCAGCACTTTTAATGAAGGTTTCAGCAGACCCACATTAACCCTTCCAAGTTCAGCCTGACTTTGATCAAATAATAACACATCATTTATTCAGGCCTGAACTGGAGTTTGTCCCATTTTTATGCAATTTGCTCATTTCTAAGAGCAAAGAAAATTAGCTACTAATGGTCTTATACTGTTTCTCTGCCTTTATCATGCCTGACTTCCAAGAAGCTTTCTTCTACCAAGGCCTTAGCTGCAGACCAGCCTTATCATAACCATTTCACTACACTGCTTCCACATCACATTTCAAAATCTGCCCTTACTTAATCAACTTTTACATTCTCTTGCCTCATCTGCTTTTCTAGTTATTTCCTTGCTGTTGTTGTAGTTTTAGGACAAAATTCGTAGAAAATCAGAGTCGTAGAACGGTTTGGGTTGGAGGGAATATTAAAGCCCATCCTGTTCCAACCCCCTGCCATGGGAAGGGCTGTCTCCCACCAAATCAGGCTGCCCAGGGCCCCATCCAGCCTGACCTTGAATGCCTCCAACGATGGTACATCCACAGCTTCTCTGGGCAGCCTGTGCCACTGCCCCACCACCCTCAGCATAATGAATTTCCTCCTAATATCTAATCTAAATTTCCCTTATTTTAAAGCCATTACCTCTTGTCCTGTCATCCCTCGTAAAAAGTCCCTTCCCATCTTTCCTGGAAGCCCCTTTATGTGCTGCAAAGCCACTACAAGGTCTCCCTGGAGCCTTCTCTTCTCCAAGCTGAACAAACACAGTTCCCTCACCTTTCTTCATAGGAGAGATGCTCCAGCCCTCTGATCATCTTTGTGGTCCTCAGATACACAACCAGAGGCAGTTGCTATTGTTCTAAGAAACATTATATAGGAGTTGATGTGGCAATTCCACTTTCCACTTCCCAAACAAATTACTGAAATGCAAATTTTCTATAGATATACACTTCTTCAATGTCTCCTTTACTGTGCAGGTACTGAAGCATAGGCATAATTTGCCCAGAAAGGCTGTGGACTCTCCTCCTCAAAGACCTTCTGCTCTGAGTGTCCCTGCTTGAGTAGGAGTTGGACCAGATGGATCAATGATCCCTTCCACCCTCAGCCATTCTGTGATACAACTGAACTGAGGTTGTTGTTGAAACAAAGAAGCATCATTATCATTCAGCTGGCTGCTGAGATAAGAGGATTCAGGTGAATAAAGAACACTTGCATCTACCTCCTGCACCTCAGATAAGTACCATCACGCATAGCAAATCACCAGACTAAGTACTGTTCTGGAGTAGGACTTGCTTGCATCTAGTTGGAGCCATTCGTTCACATTTTTAAAAACTCAACTGACAAAGAGAATAGAATATTTTTTATTCAGTTCTGAGAGGCTCTCAAAAGAGATCTGAATGAAAACAGTGTGCTGCTGGATGGTCAATGCACCCATATTTTCACAAGATAAATATTCCACCTCCATCCCTACTATACAGAGTGGTATTTAAATCTTCAATCTTCAAAAAGTAAAATGATGAGGCTCTGAAAACATCTCTGCTTTTCTACCTCATGAGGTCTTTATGCATTCCACTGCATTTCTAGAAAGATTCTGAATTTGCAAAGACTAAGATAAAAAATAATTTTTTATGAAGCCACAGTCACTATATGCCAACTCACATCCAGATTCCCCAAGTATTTGAATCTTCCATTAACTCCAGACAAAATCTAGGGTTCACCACAAAACATGAGGTTAACTACCCAAATAGCATAATGTGCATTATTTGCAACGTAACAGTAAGCACAGGAGAAAGAAGATACTGGGTTGCAAAAGAGTTTTCTCTACGCTTTGCATGTTTTTTGGAAGCAGAAAGAAAACCACATTAGGATAAGCAATATATTTGTTTTGTCTCAAGGACACTGACTCAGAAAGAAATGTTGCTGCAACCAGTGAGAGTTCAAGTTGTCGTTACACAAACCATATTGAAAAAAAACATATAAAAGGCTTTGGAACTCAAAAGTTATTCCTTGTTACAACCAAATATAAATAATTCAACAGTTTAGTGACCAGCACTATACAAAAGAGAATGATTTTTTCTGGGTAATTAAGCATTGAAGTAGAGCTGAAACTAATTCTGGGAAAATTAGTTCTCTTTTGCAGCAACACAAAATTGGATTCAGCAACAGAACATAAGAGAAAGGAGAAAAATAATAGTTTGACACTGGCAGAACCTAAACACGCTGTGCTTCAGGCTCAAGTTTTACACCAATTCCATGTAAGAATAGAATTTAGTTGAATTAAACATGATTGTAGGGGGAGTTTTGTCTGTCAGATGGTCAGTTGTATCCTGAGTCTATGTGAAAGGAGAGATGTGAGAGAAGAGCTTCTCAGTTAAACTTTTCCTTTTCCCGATAGGGTGACTATTTGACTACCAAAATAGCAACATCTTTATTCTGACTACTGAAGAGGATTCTGCTCTCCTCCTTACAGTATTTTTGCTTTTCTCCAAGATCTGCAACAGCTCAAAAACCAAAAGGTTAGAGAGGCTCATTTTATTGTCTGTGTAATGGCACGTGATGCACTCACACAAATACTGAAGACAACAGGGGAAACAGAAACTCAAAAATACGAATGGAAGATAAGAGATCTGTCCAGGAGGAAAGATTTGTAATAAAGTTACTTAGAAATGCTATTGGCCTTTCGAAGAAGAGCTGTTATATCAGTGATATAACAAATACATCAGACAATGATTCTGCTCAGTTTTAAATGAGTGGGAGGCTCTTCTTGTCACTGCTATTTCTTTTAAGACTCAGACCAAGAAGTTAGGCCATTGAAAATGCAAGCATGTGCCAAAATGGATAAAACATTTAAAACCATCCACATGTCCCATCTTCATCTGGCAAACAGAAAATGGAATGTTATTTACAGCCCTTTGATATTTCTTTTTTTCTCATGGGAAACTAGTTGATGTTGTCTATTGTCAGCTCTCATTGTTAACAACACTCAGGGAGAGTTTATTAATCTTATGTCCTGATGCCATTTGTCCAAAGAAAGCTTTCTATAAGGGTTGCATTAGACCAATAAACAGCCATGTATCAAATAGACATCATGATTCATTCACTAAGTGGAATTTAAGAAGACTGATGCTTAAATTTTATGTATTTCTTATTTTAAAACAGAACCTTCTTGTCAGCCTCAGGATTTCCTTGATCTTTATGATGCAGAAATATACCAAATCAAACAATAGCCTCCCGCTCCACTTACTTCTCCTACCACATAATGTAACAAAACCACATTTCAAAGAATATTATTCCAATTTGAGTATGTTCCATCTTCGTTTTCCAGTCCAATTGGAAATCTGGGAATTAAGTATTTCATATATAAAAGCAATGCCTAGCTTCATACATTCAAAGAATGCCAAGTTATGATTTCTCTGCTCTTCTCCTCTAGCTGAACAGCAGAGACCTACACTTCCAGAATGTCACACTGTGACACTGACATGAAGTTGTCAACAGCTGAGTTTCATTTTTGTTTTTGATACAGTACAATTTATAGAAAGAAAATTTGTCTGTAATCCCAATGCGTTACCTATAAGACCATCCTACCTATCACAAATTGCATCTACTTTATGCAGACTAGGAATAATTTTCTCAGTGGAAGCTGAGTGAAAAAAGCTGACAGAAGGAGAAGTTACAGAGAGAAGTCCACCCTATGCTTGGAAAACAATGCACTGAGAACACACAATGTAGTGTACATGGAAAACTAAGGTGCTGGGAAAGAGAATGTTAAAAAAAAAAAAATACAGGACGAGTGGCAGAAGCATCAAAGATGAAAATGATGGGAAGGACAGTTGGCACAGAGAGAACAAGACCAATGCGAGAACAGGTTAGCAGGTAGATGTTTAACAATAAACTAGAGCTGGGGCCATCATACTTGAGACTCAAAGCAGCTCTTACAGTTCCTCCAGTTTAAGGCTAAGGCTGGCTGAACTGCATGGTGTCACACTGAAGATACTACCATGCTATTCTTATATTTTTTGTATCCTCAGCGTTGCTTGTCTCCTCTACAGACAACAAAGTCAGATCATCTGCACAGTTTGATTTTGCATCTAGAAAAGAGGCCTGCATACTAATGGAGAAGGAATTCATGCAGATTTACTGTCAGATAGATGTACTGCAGAAAAAGCCTTATGATAACAAATATGCAGCAGGGCTCATTCTACCTTTCTTTCCAAAAAAAAAAATGAGATTAAAGAAAGATAACAAAAGGGGGAAAAGAAGAATGAGAGTTTGAGAAGTTATATGCCTGGTGTTGTAGCTCTGAGTGTAATTGACAAAACAGCTTTCGTCAAAACAATTAGATTGTTCTCTTCCAAGCTATTCATCATCACAGATATTTTTCTAATTTTGAATTTTACCCACTAGAGAGCAGAAACTTTCTGAATAATTATCATCTAGGGATACCTTAGCTGGAATTTGGAATGGTCAACATAATTCCTCCAGACAGTGCTTCTCGACTTTTTCCCATAGACTTTGATATTCCAGTGAAATGCCTAGCATGCCGATTCTGTGCTGCAGAAATTACCCTTCTGTGTGACCTGTCAAATTCAGTCGTTTGGCAGCAAGACTGAAAGCTAATAATATGCTCCCATTTGAGTGATTATCTATTTCTAGAATGCATTTGGAGAGGAAGGGGTGCAGGGCAACTGAACAAGTAATTATGAGTTTTCCCAAGAGATTTTAATGTTGATGTTGGGTTATTAGCCTCATAGAACAAAATCTTCCACTGATCTACAAAGCTAATAGAGTAGTGGTAATGGCAATAGCAGCTACGCCAGCCAAATTAAAAATGGACTGAACGGATCCTGACTCCCGGTTAATGCTTGGCTACCCTGCGTTTTCCATCCAGAGTGCCAGAGTAGGGCAGTAGCTTTAGCAGTCTTTCTTGTAGCAAACCACTTCTTCCATACCTAGAATTGCTCTCTGCTTCCCAGCTTGAATGGAACATAATTGAAATTCCACATTGGGAAGGTTCCATGTTATCATTATCTCTTCCCATGGCTAAGTTTGTGTGGTTTCTTGCAACACAGACTCACAAATATCTCACTCATCACCTTCAGTCAACATTCAAACACCGTAAAATGTGCATTTCTGTCTATGGTATACATATGATGTCCATTGCAACACTGAGTGATTCACAGCTTTCAATTTTGCAACAGCCCTATAAGGAAAGGAGTCATTTCTATTTTCATTTTACAATAGGTTGATTGTAACAAAGGAAGAATAAATAACTTATACACAGTCACAGACTTGTTGTATGAATGAAGAACTTACATGGACGCCTCCTGGTGTGTTAAATAGTGAACCAGCTTTTTTTTCCATCCTTTTTTTTTAACAGAAATAGATTGCAACTTTCTTTCTATCAACGAAAAAAATGCGTCACTTCTTAGAAACACAAAACTGATTTCTGTCAAATTCTTTCAGAGGTATTCCCTGAAAAGGGAGAGAGGGCAGTGACAAATGTGACAGAATTTGATAAGCTGCTGTCTATGCTAGAAATAACAATTCTGTTGCTGACAACTTCCTTGTTTGAACCAGAAACAAAGCACGCTCTTTATAGAGATTGAATAGACTGTTTATCCAGCCATAAATAACATCTAAACAATTAAAATAATGGGAGGACAAGAAAGGAAAAAAGAGTGGAACCTTCAGACAAGCCTCAAGTTAACATTATCCTTAGTGCCCTATTAGAACTGCAAGTAGGATCACCTGCAATTTCACCAAAAGTGTGAAGATCATACATGGTTAAATATCTGTTTACTTGATGTAGAGGCTGTGATTGTTGTTAGCCTCCCAAACTGTGCAACATCCTCACTTCAAGACGGATCTAATAAAATGATAGACATACATCAATGAGAAAGCTGAAAAACTGATTGTAATTTAACATTTCTACATGTGCCATGGTCTGAAAGGCTGTTGCTGCACTGGAATTCTTGAAGTCACAAAGTTCAAAAGTATACATTTATTTAATTTCTTCTTTCTTCTGAAGAGGAAAATATTCCCTGAGTACCTTCAGAAGTGGCATATGTTATGTATATTTACATTCTGACATGAAATCTCTATTTGCGCTTTTTCCGTGAGATCTTCCAAAAGATTCAGGAGCAGACAGATCAATTGTGAACCAAGCTCTCCTAGTTTTAGGGCAAACACACACAAAAATGATTTAGTCCTATTCCCATAGGTGCAGATTTTCCTGTAGATTGATTTGTCACCATTTTCAAATATCTGCCTTAATTGAGAGACGAGTAGGTTATTCTTAGTAGTCACGGCAGTGCTTTTTCTTTTCAGATGCCCCATGACTCTTCTCCATGGTACCATTTTCACAGTCAAATAACTGTGGTCCACACTATCTAAGTAAGCTTTCTTTCTAGAGCAGAAGGACAAAAAAACACGAAAGGTATAACCAGTTCAAGCTTGCCCTTACATGCGCAGCTTTTGCTTGGTATGCAAACAGTCCCTTCTAGGAAGGGAGAGCTGAACTACTTCAATGAGAGGTACAATTCTGAACAGATGCAGCTAAGCCCTTACAAATCCCTGGGGAGACATAGTTATTTCAATTTGAGAGCTCAGAGTGTGACTAAAAGTCTGAACACTTTGAAGATGACATAAATCAAAGTTGCCTCTTCTTCAACACAGCAATTTCCCCTGCTTCAAGTTCCTTCCACTTTAAGCAAATGGAGATAAATCAGTCTCTCAAAGTAACCTAGACTGTCCACTAGATTGTGTGAAACACTTTTTTTTTTTGTTGGCTTAAATAAATAAATAAATAAATAAATAAATAAATAAATAAATAAATAAATAAATAAATAAATAAAAGGAGAAGCTCTTTTTCCTCATGTCTGCTGGTACATCCAAAAAGCTTGTTATAATCACATGGTGTTGGGTGACTATTTGGCTGTAAAACTTGTACAGAATGTCATCTTCTTTCCAATTTAGACACAAAGGGAAGCCTCAGCACTGTGGTAAGAAGGGAAGTGTGGTGACAAACGACAAGAACTCTTGTGCCCGCAAGTATGCACCAACAGTAGAGTTTTCAATACCTTGTTAAGAATAACAATGTTAAAAAAATGAAGTCATGGAAGTGTCCCCATGTGTTCTGCTCCCTCCTCAGTGAGCACTAGTGCAATCAGATGATCATCTCTGCTCCCTTTTGGGTATCTCTGTGTGCTCTACATGAAGGTGGCAAGCAAAACTTCTTGCACAGAGATCATTTCAAGAATGTGAGCAGTGAGGTACAGCAGACACATCACTCAGCCTTAATAAAGCACATTAGTCTCATGACCACAGCTACAGTTGGTACCCCAGCAAGAGAAATTCTGGGACCACTCTGTACTAGAAAGAAATGACAGCAGTGTGCATGTCAGATCGGTCTGAAGGGTGAATACATCATTTTGATCCTTTCCTTAATCATTTGTCTACTATAGAATACCCAACAACACACAGATAATACAACACAAGAGGCTCAGTCTTTGCCACATACTTCGTACTGTCAAAAGACTTATTTTGAACCACCAAACTACAAGTGACTTTTGTCTACAAGACGTAGTCTGAACTCTGTTAATATACTAGCGTTACTACTCTCAGTGTGAAGAGTTTTGTTCTGGATTTAGTGTAACAAAAGACAAAATGGAGATAACACTAATATTAAACATTAATATACAAGCTAAGAGCTATCAGCGCTCTAGTCATAAATAGTTTATAATGGGCTAGAATATATTCTTAAGTAGAAATCAGCATTTGAGTGGGTTGCTGTATATTACTAATGAGCAATGTTATGTTCCACTGGTATCTATAAGATACATTAGTCATATCAGTAATTTGACTCTAAATTCCAGTGATCACTTGAAAAGTAAAGTTAGAAATAAGTTACTAAAGGGGTCTTAATTGAAAAGCCTTGATCATGAAATTGTGGAAGAGTATATTTAGTTTCACAGACCACCCATGACTTGCTCTCATGCTCCAAAATTGTTTTGACAGGCAAGAACTTGGCTTGGTCAATACACAGGTTACTAGGTAGAAACAAAAATATAGATTTCTGAAGACATAAAGTGCCCAAGCATTACAGAATTTAATGAGATACATTGCATCCAGTATTTTGGAAAATTTCTTTGGCAAAAGTTTATCACCTTCAAACTGAAAAAAAACTGGATGCAAGCCTGAGCAAACCACTCTAGCTGATGCTGCTTTGAGCAATGGCACTGGACTACAAAATCTCCTCAGTTCCCTTCCAGTTATGATTGCTCTGTGATAACTATACACAGATACATCATGCAATATATGCTGCACATATATATAACATGCGAACACAGAAAACATATCATCTTCTATAGTATAACAGTAGAACAGATCAATTCCTTAGGTTATAACCTATCTATTGGAAACTAGTCCTGCATATTACAATTTGCAGCAGTTGAGGATACGAACAATGCACATTAACAAAGTTTTGTTGTAAAGAGTAAATTTCAGTGGTACTCAGATAAAAATGCTTCTACCAGAAGATTTTTCTCCTTTTTTTTTTTTTAACTGCTCAGCATCTTACATGAATCTGCTCTAATTATTGCTATAATCAACCTCATAATTTACAATACAACATGCGATTAACATATGGTAAATAGCATTGGCCAATTAAACTATCATATGCACCATACATCTGATTTCTGTTTTCACTGGAATGCAGCTATTTGTGCTGGATCTTGTCCAGAGTCTCTGCTTTGGCTTCTAATGCTCTTTGGATGAGCAACCCTCAACTTTCTGCTATAGTTAAGTGGAAGACAAGATTTCTGCACATATGAATTAGGTCATAGATATGAACCTTGAAAGGAGGTTCGTTAGTCATTTTTAGAGCTCCACTACTTTAAAGTTGAGGAAAATAAATCACAGTACAGATCCCCTTCATCACTTCAAACTGTCACAACAGACAACAATAGACTTCTATGGATAACCAAGGATTCACTGTTTCCAAGGCCATCAGCAAATTCTCAGCATCTCACAGGTCTGGATGTTTTATCTCAACAAATCAATAAGAAATTTGCTATTAATAATCCTTTCCTTCAGAGGTGCTGCTTTCACTAGAGCAAGGATTCTTAAGTAGCAAAGTATCCCAGAGTCATAGAATTGTGTGAGTCAGGAGGCACTCTTAAAGGCCATCTGGAACAACTGCCCTGAAATGAACAGAGACATCCACAGCTAGATCAGATCACTCAGAGCCTCATCTAGCCTGACCTTGACCAGGGATGGGGCATCCACCTCACTGGGCTACTTGTTCCAATGCCTCACCACCCTTATCATAAGAAACCTTTTCCTCCTCTCCAGTCTAAATCTCCCCTCTTTTAATTTGAAACCATTTCCCCTCGCCCTGTCACAGCATACCCTACTAAAGAGTCTGTCCCCTTCTTTCTTACAGCCCCCCTTTAGATACTGAAAGGCCACTATCAGGTCTTCCTGGAGCCTTCTCTTCTCCAGGCTGAACAGCCCCAGCTCTCTCAACCTGTCTTCATAGGAGAGGTGTTCCATCCCCGGGATCACATTTGTGGCCCTCCTCTGGACATGCTCCAACAGATCCATGTCTTTTCTGTACTGAGAAATCCACATCTGGACACAGCACTCCAGGTGAGGTCTCTCCAGTGCAGAGCAAAGGGGCAGGATCACCTCTCTCATGCTGCTAGTCACACTTCTTTTGGTGCAGCCCAGGATACGGTTGGCTTTCTGGGATGTGAGAGCACACTGCTGGCTCAGGTCCAGCTTCTCATCCACCAGGACGCCCAAGTTGTTTTCTGCAGGACTGCTCCATCCTTATATCCCCCAGCTTGTACTGATAGTGAGGTTTGCTGCAACCGTGGTGTCAGACCTTGCAGTTGGATTTATTTAACCTGATGAGGTACTCCAGGACCACTGCTCTTGCTAGTCTAGGTCTCTCTGGAGGGCATCCCATCCTTTGGGCATGTCAACCACACCACATAGCTTGGTGTCATCCACGAACTTGCTGAGGGTGCACACAATCCCAATGTCAATGTCATTAATGAAGATGTTAAAGAGCACTGGCTTCAGGACTGACTGCTGAGGGACACCACTTGTCACTGATCTCCATCCAAGCATATCACTGTTTCAAAGTGGTATATGCCTAGAGGCTAAAGGACTGACTTTTCCTTTTATCGGCCTTACACAGAGCCCCCAGCTTCTGCTCCTGACAGGAGCACAAACACATGGTGCTCAGCAAACCACAGAACAGAGATATCACATATGAAGTCTCCTCTTGCACAATAAAAAAGAAAAAGAAGAAAAAAAAAAACTAGGAATTCTAAGCAACATGACCAAACTTTGAAGGAAAATTGAGAATCATCTTAGAACTTTGATAAGCATTGCTTATGAACTTTCCAAAATTAAAATCAAAGGAAGACATTCCAAATTGAAGAAACCACCACAGAAATTCTTTGCTTTTACCTGCCTCAGTAATATATGCTAGAGGAGCAAAAGAGATCTTTGTCCAATAGTTTCTACTGCTGGTCGACTGACAATTTTATTTATGGTCCAGAGGAACAGCATGCTAAGGAGGCAGTCACTGCCACCATTATTACTCAAGCTACAGAAGAGCCTTTGAAAGATATCCTGTTACCAACAAAAGAAAGCTGTATGCTAAGACTCAAGAGAAGACTTCTCTGCCCACCTCTGCCATGTAATTTGGGAAAGGGTTTGGAATGAGATCAGGGATGGGGGTTTTCCTCTGTCCTTCTCCCTTCCTGCCCTTTGATTCTTATCTGGTCAGATGTTAAGTCTGAAGTCCAGGGATGTTTTTCATTATTAACAGTTCTTAAGTTCTTCATGCATGGAGTATAAAACTATTAACTCACTTCAGATAATGTAGCATTTCAGTTTCTTTGCTCCAGGATAAATTTAGAGAAAATACCGACAGAAAGTCAAAGGAAACAAGCAAAATTTTTTATGCTGAACTAGTGACTGCATGTTAGAGTCATGAAAAGGATCCATTATGAGCAATGGAGACTTTTCTTCAGTGTGAAAGGCAAAACTCTGTTGCCATTTCCACCTGTGTCATGTATGTGGCAAGGCCTTACATGCAGGATTCCATCATGTGCTCTTGTTGCTGTCAAATAAAGAGGGAAGAAAATGGAAATATGAATCAATGAAGTCATTTTCCTTCCCACATACTACCTTAGGCTGAGATGATGTCAGGTTTCACAAGCAAAACAAGTTTGAGAGGCACCAATCAGCCTTTTACAGGAGGAAATTCAAAGGAAAACTATGTCCATCAAACTGTGGTGCTGATGACTCAACAGGCAGCAGCCCTACTGCAAAGTCAGTAATGAATCAGTGTCTATGTGATGCCAGAGGGAAAAAGTGTACAAGGGACCCACTCTGCCCTGCCAAACAAACTCTGAAGGACCTGTAGGTCTGGCTCCCTTTATTTTCAAGTCATCCAACCTCCTGTTGATTGATGCATAGAAATCATACTGTTCCAGTGACAGCTGTAATTTCTGACAGATCTCAATAATTTCCACTGAATTATGATCCATTTATGAATCAATGTAAGAGGAAAGTCCTCAGTTTCCTTGGCCTTTCAGACTGTTGCTGGAGTAACAATGGAGAGGCTGGACACAGAGACAAGTTACACTGGTATTATACCAGTTGGGGTGCTGCCTCTGTGAGGAAAATTCTGGAATTGTAGTTGGATTGCATCCTTTTTGCACCAAAGTAGACAAGACTGGGACTGAGAACATAACCTCAAATTTGACCTCTCTTACCCACTGACAGTCCCATGGCAATTTATCACAAAAGTGGAAGTTCTTGGGAGAATTAAATTCAAGCCCCCTTCATTCTGAATGCATCTTCTCTATAGACTAAAATGTACTATCTAGACTTCTAAGAGCAAGCTTACAAACCAGGCACCACCTGGTCATAGCAGAACAGAGATCTGCTACCTTTTCCTTTCCTCCACATAGTAGGTTTTAGCAAAATCAGAGTGTTCAAAACCATCAGGTGGAAACTGCTTCCCCCTTATTTTGCTCTCCATGTTCCTCGTTTGATACCATTTAACACGCCATACAGAAGCCTCTGCTCGAGGTATGATTTGGAGGGGATGGAGGAAAGAGGATAGTGGGGAATTTTACCCATTTTTCCTTTTGCTTGTCACTTTCTAGAAAAACAGGTGAGAGGAAGGTACATGGCACCTCAGCTGTCATTTTGAGGTAACCTTAGACTTGGAAGGAAATGTGGCAAGATTGAACCACATTAAAGCCATGATTTAGCAAAGTGCTTTGAAACACATGCTTACAGTTAAGCATATGCCTAAATGCTTTGCTGAATTAGGACCTATGTTGGTAAAAGGGGCAATTGATTAATGGTTTCTGACAACCACCAGAAACTAATGAGCCACAGACCTCCGCTTTTTCCTCCAAATGACTGTACTTAAACCTGAAGGAAATTTCATTATGGAAACAGAAAACACAAATAAATCATATGTGTCTCCTTTGCAAATATTAATTTTTATCTGCAATTAGTGGTAAACCCAAACTTCCTTTCATACAGTAATCGGAGATGGTGCCATTTGCCCTATGTAACTGGTTACTCATTCAAACCCATAAATTTCTAGAACGGCATGTTTTACAGAAAGCTGTATGAACCCAGCTAAACCAACCATGAAATAGGCAGCATCCAACGTACTAGCCAAAAGGTTGCCTCACTGCGATATAAGCTTCAGAATGAAACAAGCCAGCACTCTGCAATCTACCTAGCAATAAAAAGCTCAGTAACAAAGTGCTGAAACGCTCTTTCTGCTGCTGTGTGCTCAGCCTCAGTGAGACACTATGGGGGCAAATCTCAGGGAATTAACACAAGCTATTCAACTTGCATGTGAGAAAGTGAAAAGGTCCAAAATCAAGAGAAAGGGACTTGTCCAAGGTAACCTTGGCCTTCTAAGGTGTGATCCAGCTCTCTACTTGCCAAGTTGTACCCCATCACAGAATTTTTTTTAACTAGCAGTGTGTTTTAGCAGACTTCACTTTATTTATATTTAGAGAGACAGGAAAAACCTGTGGCCAAGACACATCTACTGGAGCCATGGCATTCAGCACTAAAGTCAACTTTATCTAAATCCCATTAGAAAACTCATTTTTCCTAGCATCACTGCTGTTATTGCAAGCACAGACAAGTAAGGACTTCTATTAACACTGAGGTCCTAATCTAACAGATATACATACAAACTGCAAGACCACAAGCTAAAAAATAAGCATACTAGTAACTGAGGTTTTCTTGTTGTTGAAAAACATCTAAAATTATTCTCCCTTTTTCCATGTGTATTTTACTCATCCTAACCGGATTTCACGAGTAGACAGATGCCATATAACTAAAAGAGTATTAAAAGTATTCTATCAGTGACCTACACCAAGATTTTAATGGGTGTTTACATGCTTAAAGGGCAGAGATGGAATGAGTCTTCATACAAGATGAAAACTGAGAACAGTTTATTTCACTCGCATACTCGTTCTTGAGAATACACTAATTCACCTACAATTCTGAAGAAAGTAGTTTGAGTTCATAACTGTGGCTGACTAGCTACCACCTTAGACTCAGGTTTCACAATCAGCAGGTTTGCGCACAAACATATCAAAAACTGCAAATTCAGACATCTGTGATCATATTTTTGTCCTTTTGTCTGCAGCGCATTACACTTTTATACAAGCTCTAAGACAGCTTTCCAAAAATAGGCAATAACTAATCCACCAAAAATCTTGCCAGTAGAAAATTAACTTGTCAGTTTGCTTGCTAGCAATTTCAATCAGTAGAGAGAATTTATACCAGACCTGCATTATACCATCCAACTACAATGTTATTAGGAGCACTAATGTACAATTTACTTCATCACTGAACCATGACCTACTAGTAAAAGGGGGACTTCAACTTCTACACTGCTGCCTAAATTTTTCTTGAATATCCATTATGAGTTCATAACAGAGACAAGAACTCAAAGACAGCTCTGAGAAAAGAAAAGTGACAGGGCTGACATGCCTGAGACTTGGGGAAATGACTAAAACCTATCCAGTCAGTGGAAAAAAAAGTGTTTCAGTTCCCTGGGTTTGGATCAGATCAAATATGCACACATACTAACAATGCCCCAGAGGAAAGGGTGGGAAGGGAAAAGGAAAGCACTTGATTTATTTTCTTAAGTCTATACAAATAAGATATTACATTATTAAGCAACTATTTGATGTGTTTACACTCCTGTTAGACTGTGGAGAGGAAAACAAGTATTTACCTTTATAAAACTGACAGTTTCCCATGTCTTATTATAATACAGATCCTGACACAAAACCTATTTCAAAGCCCATTTCAGGTTTCCATGGATTTCAATTAACAGTTTGTAAAAGCTCAAATGATCTATGCATATAACACAGTAATGTGCACAAGATATTCTTAATTTCAGACAGAAAACTTTATGTGCATTTTGAAAAAGCAAGACAAGGTGGTGAGCATAGAAACAGATGTCCTTACTCAATCAGTGCATGGGAAAGTTTAAAACATAATTTATTTCCGATTCCTAGCACAGTGGAAGTCTACAGGGTATCAGTTATCACTCTAAGAGGTAAAGTCTGATATTTGTAAAGGTAAATACTGTAGCTAGGCAGCTACCAATGCAAGAGAGTTTCTCCATTTAGTAGGCCTCTTATTCTCAATACATCAGCTTGAACCACACAGAGCCCATTATGACAGCAGCACCACAGATTGTCTGGTCCCATCAGTTACACTCACACCTGGGCAAATAATGTTAAAACCCTTTTTTCTTCAAACCAGAATTTGCTTGATTATAGAAACACATTGTGAACTCTTACCATTATGTTTCGTTATAGAAAGAAGTCTGTTTCCTTAGTCTTGTATTTCCAGAGATTTTTTCTCTACTGCGTAGTTATAATGATAGATACATTTTTTCCTCCTTTCTTAAATGAAGTAGAAAAATTTGGTTTCATTTGAATGAATGGTTAAAGAACACACATGAATCTTCTGTTACAAGGTTGTTATTCTGAATTCAGCATATTCACACCAAGACAAATGGATGTTAGAAACTGACATTTTCTTTGCTTCAAGCACAGTTGTCAGCTTACTATTTTAGGTGGTGTATTTGGTAAGAGTTGTCATCTTCTTTAGCATTTGTCTGAATGTCTAGGAAACTTCCAGGAGGCCAAGTGTAAGGACATCTGGATGATTCTCTCACTGCTATGGTAAATTCACTTCAAAGATGCCAACAGTCTTTCAGTTGTGGGGAAACAAAGCTTAGAGGAGTAAGCACCTTGTCTTAAGTTGTTCCTCTTACGAGGAAGGAGCATGGCTTTTACTCTAATAACATGACATTTCCACAGGACTCACTCCACTTTCAATAAAGTATGTTTGCTCATCTGTCATAGTATTGCCTGTTCTCAAGATTTCTAAAACCAGATATTAAAAATGAATATGAAGCACACCCATAGGTGCTAAAGAAACTTGTCTCCAGATCCATCCTGCTCTCCTGAAGCATTTCTCTAATTGCTGTTCTCCTAATCATTTTCAAAAACTCATTGAAGTATTTCACGCATGTATTTCCCTCATCACTCCAGGGCTTGCCTCCCTATTTCAGTCCATTTTGTTTTCAGCTTAACATCTCTTATGAAGCCACTTGGTCATGATGTGACTGAACATATTAGGCAGCCTAAGTTATTTGATCAAAAAGATCAAGATTCTCCACTGGAAGATGAAATGCACAGTCATTACCTTCTCCACAGAAGCACTTGCAGAGAAAAATTCCTAAAGATTCAGCTGGTAAGTCAGCATATCCTTGTAGCCAAAAGGTATCGAAAATCAGTGATAAATGTAACAAAACCAAAACCCAAGATACTCTGACTGTGGACACTGTATTAACCACAGATAACAATCAAATCAATATATAAAAATTCCTATCTCATGCCAGATTGGGATAGCCATTTTTTTGTTATTATTATTTTTTTGCCGAGTAGAGTTTTAAAGTTCATTAACTCAATTTCTTACCAACTTTTTTCTACCTTACCAACTTGAGTACTCTGACCCCAACAGCGGCTATGAAATATTCAGAAGATAAACCCATGATTCACCCATCAAATTGTGCAATAGCAAGCAGGATAAGACAGGTTAATTCTTCTCCAAATCCCTCAGCATTCAGCTTACACTCTGGAGCATGAGATCTGCTCACCCTTAACTTCACAGGCAGCCCTACACATTTTATTAAGTCATAAAACAAAATCTTTTATATCCAAGCCACTAATCATATTGCCAAGAATTTGATTAACTACAATTCTGGAAGAGATAGAGAAAGAAAAAAATACAGCAGTAGGAAGACTTCTCCCTGAAACACAAAGTAAATGTGTTAGTAACTCTTCAGTCCACTTTATGTTACATGACACAGTGAGACATGTGGAAGAAGGTTTTCAGAAAAAAATATCAAAGCAACACCATAATTCTGTCCCAAGGAGAATATAAGTGGGCCAGACTCATTCAAAATATCGACATTTTATACACATAAAACTGGAGGTTGGATCCAAAACATACACAGCTCTCAGCTCTGTAGTGCTGGCTCACCCCTAGAAAAACAAATAAAACCCCCAAATCTCCTGCTGTTTTGTTTAGAAGTTCATTGAATCCTCTGAAATTTGGATCTATGCTGTAGCCAGATCATCCAAACTTGTGTTCAGGCTTAGAACAGACCTGAATTTTCTGTGGGCCAGCTACCTCATCTTTCTGCTGTCACAGCTTTCATCTGTCACAGATGTGTTCATTTCATACAGGTGAATCATTTAGCAAGGGAGCTTTCAACAAAAATGTTTCTATCTCCATCCCCTCCCTATTTCCTACGAGTGAATTCAGCACTAAGGCTGCACTTCCATCTATTTTGTCTTAACCTGATGTGTTGTGAGGAATGCAGAAGAATTGCCACCTGTAGCGTCCTTGCTCTCCCAAGAGCTGATGCACATTAACACATCCTCCTTGAATTTTCAGTTCTTTCACAAACCTTTCAGTCCTCATCCAGGGCTCTGGTCTGTGGAAAAACCCTTCACTTAGGCAGTAACACTCCCACAGCTGGTTTTGTAATCTTTGAGTCTCTGGACTATAGGCAGCTATATACACCTGAAGCATCTCTAAGGAGACTTTTTTTCCAATTAAATATATCTCCAGCCATCTCAGAACATTCACTTCCGAATACAATCTTAACTTAGTTAAGTCACAGATCACTGATGTATTTGTAAGCCTCAGCAACCGTCACTGAAAATTTCCCAACTCTCATAAGCATTGCAGCACCTGATTTCCCACAAACCGGCCTGGCTCTCAGATATGTTACAGTCCTCAAAGAACTACTCAGTAGGTATATACCACCAATAACACCAACTCTTCACAAATTAACATTAACTGGATATTTTTGCAGTGAAAAAACTTCACCAACTTTGTATTTCACAAAGTCAACAGGCAGAGGAGAGTTGGATAAGTCCTCCTTCTGGCTGTATCTGCTTCATAGAGGAGAGTTTTATCACAGTTTTCTCTAATCCAGCAAAACCACATGCTGTGCCAGGAAATGGATTATCAGCCTGGGTTCAGAAGCAGCACTGGTGTCACAACGTCATTCACAGGATTTCAGAGTACATGTGAAATTAACATTTTATTCTCTCTATGTTCCATTCCTTCCTCTGTTGTATTTTTTTTAAAAACAATATTGCACTGATATAACCACACCTAAACAAAAGACAAGCTTGCTTCCCTTTCCAAGATTTTCACTTGATTGTTGTATGTGCAGACCTCTCAAAAATAAAAAGGAACAGCTGGGCAAAATAACAAAGCAAATTTGGATATGTTAAACCATATTCTCAGTGGGCCTCTATGTAAATTCATCACCTTCCTTTATTTTATTTCTTCTATTATTTTAGCAAACAAGCTGATAAATTATTATGCATGAATAGAATTTCTAATCATAGTGCTCCTCAATTTCCTCAAGTCTGAACAACATAAGCTTACAGGTAATGTCATGTGGTTTGCTGCAGCCTTTTGCCTATATATTTTACATTTCCAGTTCTTTGTATTTTCCAGGCCACATACAAACTTAAGTTGACCCTCACAGCAACCTTACAAAATGAAGCTACTATAATGTTATCTTCTAGCACATATGGACACAGGGGGCAAGAAGTTAAATGACTTGTGTAAGATCACATACCATTGACACAAAACAGGACCAGAACTCACACGATGATTCCAGCCTCCTGACAGCATAGATCTGACTTTAGCTACAAATTCAGGGCACATTCCAGCCATTTCTGCATCTTTGAATGTTGTCAACATTTCCCATCAAAATGATTAAAAGGCTTAAAGCTAGACATGTATATTTCAGCTCCTTAGGAGTATGTATCAAATCAGTGCATGAAATGGTAGCAGAAAGAGTCCAAGGAATATTAAATGTATTGATATTAGCATTAATTATAAAGGCAACCTCACAGGGCAGAAAGGTAATATTGCTAACAGCTTTGTGGTGTTCACACCTGGAATACTGCACTCAGTTCTGGAGAACTCATTTCCTGGATGATAACAACAATCCCGAGGAAGATCACAGGAGAGCCATAAAAATGCTAAGCAAGCAGAGAGGGACTAATCTACAGAGAGAGATTAAAAAGAACTAAGGATGCATTGCCTGACTTAATCCTGAGTAGTGGATGTGACAACTGTCTGCGCATATTAGAAGAGCATTAGTGAGAAGAATCATCTTAGTAAAGCAAAAGTGAAGAATTATACCACACATAGAAGTATTACATTAAAAATTATGAAAACATTTACTGATCAAAAAATCATTGCCATAGCAAAATCTACTATATTGTGGAGGTAGACTTGATATAGTATTAACCAATATTTCTTCTTTTTTTTTTTTTTTTAACTTTAGTTCTTTAAGAACCCCAAAATTGTCAGCTAAATCCTGAAAAAAATGTATATATTTTGAAGTTTTTGGTTGAAAACAAGTTTTGATATTTCCCAAGAAAAAATGTTTTCCCCAGTTGGAGGGATTTTAGACATCCATAACTCCAAGGCATTACAGACATGTCAGGCTCACTGCTTTTGTTCTGCTTGTGGTACAAGTATCAGTTTCGATTAGGATCATCCCGAAAAGTAAACCATCCTGTTGTGTACTAATGAACATGTCCCACATTGGAACACTGATGAGTGAATCCTGTCCCTTCTATCTATCTCAACAAACAATTATGAAAATAAATGTTGGATGCCATGCCAGAACTTATTTGGGGTAACTTGCAATGATAAGGAAACAAAAAAACTCTTATTTTTCCTCTTATTTTCTCCAGAAAACAGTACAGCAGTGGACCTTGAGGACAGCCCATCCAAATGGAAAAAGCTCCATTTTCCAAACCTGAGCAATGCTGGAACCATTTAAAGAGCTACCGATACACTTGTTCACTTTGCCTTGATGAGTCTGCCAAAGAGAACAGGTCTGCTTGTGCCTTAGTCAGGTTCACTGCACTCTCATTTTTCACCTGAACAACAGCCTAATATTTAACTATTAGGCTTTTACTGAGATCTGATTTACAGAGTGATAAAGATGGCTGGATGAAAAGCATAAGGGAGTCACTGACTTCTGCTGTAATAATGTCAACTTTTGGTTCTCTTGTCCTAGGAAATGCCCTTTTTTACTATCAAAGTTTAATGACAATATTTAAAGGGTTCCATTTGTCATATTTTATTAAACCTGCAATTTCTTAAAAGCGCTGGCTGTCTACTCCGTGAAACATGTGCACACAAACAATAAGCACATCAAAAGCCTGTTTCTAGTTGGCCAATTTCCATATAGCCTAATATGGTTAAGAAAACGTTTGACTGCAGCCCAGAACTGGCTGCCAAACTTAACAACTCTGCAGTAAGCAGAGTGCCACAGAGCCCTCTGTTTAGCCTCACTGTAATTTCAGTCTGGTGCAGTTACTACCTACTCACATGAACTAGACCATAATTGTACTTCTACACAGTTACAAAACACAGAATGCTTTTGCTCTCTCTTTCCAGCCAATGAAGATTAAAGCTAGCTGCCGTACAAGGCTTTCAGAGATGGAAGTGCCTTGGAGTGTTTCCCTTCTTGGGCTCGATACACTAAGGAAATCCTGGGTTTCCCAAGGATATAAAAGAACACACACTGTATGAGGCACACTGGTGTTTAGGTAAACATAGCAGAAAGAGGATGTTTACACAGCTCTTGCTGCAACGCAAGAAAACACTTTCGCTATATCCACAGCTAACGCATGCACTACAGTTTCAGCAGTATCCACTCTGTGTGAACTTTTTTTGCTACTGTCACCATTTATGAGATTTGGCATGACACAGATTGCTTATCTGCCTCCATCTGAACCCACTGCAAAGTAAACCTTGTCCACTTGTGTTACGTGTTTGCATTTCCCACTTTCAAATTCGGCTGAGCAGCAAAGTTTAGGATTTTTTAAATAGATGAGACAAAAAGGGATGACAACACAAATGAATAACACGATCAAAGCCAGTCTTTAAGTCACACTTCAGTCCTCTCACTCTCGAACCTAACACCACTGAAATCATTGTGAAGTCTGATAACGGGGATTTGTCGACAGACAAAAAGTGGATCATTGAGCTTATATAAGCCAAATGAGTCACTTTAGGCATTAGAAGAACAATGCCACCTTGATTACGCAAAAGGCCTAGCTGGCCTCTCTCACATCATTTCCTATGAGATCATATGCAGACTTGGAAACAGAGGGGACTGGTTTCAGGAAGTTTGGAAGCCTTTTATGGATTATATTAACAAGGCACAGGCTCTTCCCAAGAGGTGACTGTACATCAGATTCCAGTACTGCCACGTGCCCTTGGCTGGAATGACTTTAGTGTCTATGATAGCACTAACAACGAACAAAAAAGCAGCAAATCTGTCATTCAATCCCTGTGATTTTTTAGTTATTTTTTTTCTTTAATACTGGCTAATAATTACAGTTTTTAGGTGTGGGCAGCATTCAGTTAAAAATGTAGATTTATTAAATTATTTGAAAAATATTAAAATTCAGGAAAAAATGTGTACATCAGTAAATGACATGGTAGTTTTAACTACCATTAGATATTTATTTGGTTCCCTAAGCTTTAAGGCATCCTAAAGAGTTCAGCCCCAACTTTGTAAGCAGTTAATTACCTGCCTTACAGAAGTAGAAAAAAAAATGCCACATTACAGGATTTTGGAATGATACCTGATAACTATTAGATGCTTATTTTGATTTCTTCTCTACAGTAAGTAGTAATAGAAGAACAGGTACCTACATAAAAATTCTCAATATTTGAAAAAGACTTTTTTTGTATTATTTGAGATCTTAGCCCATAGATGTACTACTAAACGTATTTTAATTACCATTCTTTTCTGATACAGAAAGAAAGCAAATCAGTAACTGTACTTCTCTAAGAATTAATGCTATGCATTATTTTTATTTTCTAAATGCACCCTGGTGGTGCATATGAAGAGGCAGATGCCTCATGCACCAGAACGGCCCTGTGGTTCCAGGCTGACCCTTGAGTTTATAAACACACCTCAAAAGCATTAACACTATTTGAAAGAGTCAAGGCATTACTAAGGCTCTGCCTTTCAGACTCTTTACTGAAGCAGTATAAGGCTTCTGCATCCATTCTGTTTCACGTTAATTCTTTGGTGCTACGTAAGTTGCATGCTGAGCTTTTTAAAGACAGCAACTGCAAGATGCTGAATTTCACTGTAGGAAGCAGATTCATCTGTCAATTAAACTAGCCGAAATTAATCTATTCAGCAGAATTGACATCATCAAATTTTGTTCTCAGCTGAAGTAACATTTTTCTTTCCCCAAACAGCTGCTCTCAACAAAAAGTAATAATCTTCCCTTATATTTACAGAGGGGAAAGAGAGGCATGGACAAATGCAGTTATTTGCCCAAGCCCAGTTAGTTCTTCAGCAGCAGAGTCTACTGCACCCCATTTAAATGTTTCCCTCCACAAGGGTGCCCTTTCTCCTACCATCTGCACATGTCAAATGTGGATATAACCTACATCATCACTGCTGTGGATGGAGAATCAAAACATTTAAAATAATTTTTTCCCTAGTGTCAAACTGCCATTTATTATTACAAGTAAAACACATCTTCTTTCTTGGGAAGGAAGAGAAATAAGAGGCACTTGGGGAATGAAAAATTCACAGTACATCACAATTATTTGCTATCTGCTTAAGGAACGCTCTATGCCAAAATAGATGCAACAATTAAAGGAAATAATTGCCGGTGTTCAGCTCTGGGAATAATAACCCCTGATGCAATCTCCCAGGAATCCATCCTTAGAGTTTTGCCTGTTGCTATTTATAACTGAGTAAATGTTAGAAGGATTCTCATCTCTTGCCCTGAAAAAACAAGACTTTTGGCCTTTCAGAGAGGATTGTTACTCTGCAACGTTTCCTTCCATTAACATTTCCTCTTAAATTATATGGCCCAAAAGAGGAACACCAGGCTTCAAATATACCACAAATATGGACAAGTCTGCCTGCAGGCATTTGAAGGCTGGGAATTTGCCCAAAACACTATCCTTACAAAATCAACCAACTCTCTGTTAGTCAGCATAGTCAGCAGCCTCAAAAAATAATTCCACATAGGCACCTTCACTGGGACGACTCACTAACTGCATATTGCATTGTTTTCCACTGCTTAAGGATAAATGATTCCTGAGGACTGAAACTGAATCCCTTACACTACTACATGCAAATAAAAAGTGTTTGGGATACAACTCTGTCTAACCATCGCTTTTAGGTTTCTATTACTCCTGACATTAGCCTAGCTCACCATCTTCCCTTGCCCTCATTTTCTGACACAGGCTGTGATACCCAGAGCTCAGAAGAACAGGCAAGTTACAGCTGACCACGTGAACTCAGCATTGCTTTAAGGACTTTGACAGAGTGAGGGCGGGAGACGGCTGTGATGAATGCTAGTTATTGCGAAGAGCTATCTAAAGGAATGGCACTGAAAGGCAACATATAATTGAAAGGCAAGGTTTTGTCTGCTCTTCACTCACTAAAAGCTAATGCAGACATAGCCACCAGTTCCACTGCGTGTATCACCTGACTTGCTGAGATACACAAAGCCTTGCCCTCATGGGAAAAACTGAGAATAAAAAAAATCAAGATCAGGTCTCAACCAAGGCCAGTCCTTGATGGAGGCCTGTCAAATCAGAGGGGGCTTCAAACTCCATCATAAGATAGACAAAGCATTCAGTGCAAGTCCATTCATCATCAAGGCTGGCTTCTTCACTTAAGTTTTGAGTCACTATTGTAACTCTGCATTGTATGACTGTTTTATATAAATGCCCCATCCTTTTGGATCAGCGTGGTAATAACATTTGCTACACATGGCATAACTTTCACCCATGTGGTTAGAACAAAAGAATTTCCTCATTTGGAGCAATTTGCACTAAACAGCAATTACAAAACAAGTATAGCCTGAGAATGTTTATCATTAGCAAGTCTTCCAACAAACGCTGAAGCAACAATCTTATGAAAGGCAAATTTCCTCCCACCTGGCAAGGAGAAATATTTTACATGTCCCTACCAAACTAAAACCAGGACACTTAAGAAATATAGTCATTCTCTTTGCTAAAGTATTCAGCAATATTACCTTAATGACATATAATAGTCTCCATATTCATAATCTTCCATTAGTGCAAAGACAAGTACAGCTGTCGAGCTGAAATGGCTACCTGTGTGAGGCATGTGTACAAAGATGACTGTATCTAGGTTTAATGACAAAGACAAATGAAAATTAGGTCCTGTCAAGGGAAGAAATGCTCCTTCTCAAATTAAAGGTGGTGTCTATGGATCACAAGGGCCACAAGAAGATGAATTTCTCTTTTCCTTCAGAAAGATAACGATACTTAGAATCCTAGGAGCATAAATTCTATCTAAAGGAATCTATCTGGAAGAGTTTCATGTACACAACCAGTTTCTGATAATCAGCTAAGAAATACCGTAAAGTACTGTGTAAATTAAGCCAGCTAAATAGCAGCTTAGAATGGTCTCTTTCCACACCAGACCTTGAGTTTTGATGGAAACGAAGCTAAAACTAAAGAGCTGCTCATGACAGTAAATACCTCCAGAAAAGAAAAACACACAGTATAAGCATCAATAGCATATCTCATCAGAGATGATGTCTCTGAACCTGGAAGATGCTACCTCCTCAGCTCACAAAGGATTCTTTGAGTAACCAAAAGGTTATCATACGCACTGGAATGACTGAAATGTTTACAGCTGGGAACAAAGATGGCAAAAAAGGCAGCAAAATTTTAAAGTAAGGATGATTTAGAAATCAGAAAACAAATCTTGGTCTTGCTGCAGTTACTAGGTACTGTTGTACCACTGATTAAACTGACTTGCAGCTCCTTTATTTCTCCAGCAACCTCTCCATGAGAAAGAATGAAATTCCAAGTGGGAAAGGGCAGTTCTGGCAAATTCTGCACCATGAATCATGAATCTTAAGTCCAATTAAGTGAAAAGAGTGGCAGGGAAAACAACTCCATTCACCTGATCCTGCTGCCATGACCGTAACCCAATCACAACGTAATGCAATCCTGAGAACAGCTTGGGAAGCATCAGTCTCAAAGCTGAGAATTTTAATAGGCCAAATGCAACGATTAATATGGAGCCAAACCTGATTATGGCCCCATGGTTAATTTTACAAAAAATATCTGAGGGAATTCCCTATTTGTTTTGGCTGCAGACCAGCACATTTCCTTGATTGCAGCTGCCTCCAGTCAAAAATGCAAAAATGTTTGTCTATTTCTTCATCATTGCTGAAGTGCATTTACAGTCTTTGGTGGCAGGTTGATTGTCTTTACAGATACTTAGCCACTTTCTGACTGTTGAAGTAAGAGAGCAGCCACCTCCAAGTAGCAACCAGAATAAATTATACCAGCCTGAGCTGTGCATGGTAAGACTGGATATTGCCCCTGAGAGATGCCTCAGCAGGAGGACTGGAGGGAGTTGCTTGGGGAAGAGACTTAGAAATCCCACTTGGATTGAGGTAAGCCAGCTGGGAAACTGCTCATGGCCTCTGGGGGCTCCTATTCCCTTTCACCTACAAAAGTGGCAAATAGACAAAACTTCCAAACGTCTGTACACCCCAAAGGCTGGTATCTCAAGGTCCAGAGCAATTTCATTTTTCTGTTAACCTAGGTGGAGCAAGAGCTCTGAAAAGTGAGCTGAATTCACAAGCAGCCTTTAATTAGACAAAAACAGAAAGTTTACCTTTCTTATTCTCCACCTAATCCGCATAATCAGAATATGTATTCAAGGGTATTAGATTAAGTGGCTTGAGCAGGAGATCTGACTAACCTCTGTCAAACCACCTTGGAAAATATGTGATGCCTTTTTCAGCAACTGCACTTTTGCATCATTTCTTCTCGATCTCTAAACAGTGGTTTTGGGGGTGGGGGTTCAGGAATTTTGGGGACTTTTTTTTTTACAATTCTATATCGCCTACCAATTGAGGTTTTATTAAGATAGCATGTCAGTGATGGAAGGATGAGGGAATCAAAATCTCCACAATAACAGTAGCACAGTACTCCACCATGGCTGAACACAACTTGTGTCCTTATTGTTTTATAAAAAAAAAAAAGAGAGAAAAAAAGAAACAACTTTGTTGGTCCAAGAACTGCCAAAACAGAAAATCACAGCTAAGGCAGCAGTTCCAGGAAAAGAAAAATACTCTGGAACATCCTAAAATTGCACTGCAATCAGTGTTGAAGCACTCTATTTTCAGAGGTGCACCACACCCAGGATCTCCGTCCATTATAGAGATCCAGGTTTCCGGATTATCTCAGCCTCATCAAAACTGCTACTAAAATCAATAGCAGTTGGATGTACTAATCCATAGAAAAGTCTACATCTACCTTTGCACCAATAAAATGTAAAATTACTCCAGTCATCTATAAAATCCAAGGACTGACATGCCTTCCAAGAATTATGTAAATTCACCAAGTGATCCAGTTCTTTCAAGGAATGATTCACCTTTTGCACTGCTTACATAACTTACGGTAGCCATGAAAAACTGAAATGCACTATCATTCACATAGGATGAGGAAAATAAAATTCAGTGATGCAATAGTAGAGCTTAACAGCATTAACTTCTGGAACTTCCTGGTTGCTAAAATATTTCAGCGATAAAGTTCCAAAGGTGGACATGAGTAGTAATCAGAAGAACATCTTATTTCCATGGCTTTCATTTTGGCTCATTTCCTGTGGTAAAGTGCCCAAATTTACAAGGTAGTCAAGCACACTCTTAACCAACGAAACAAGACTATTCACCTACTTAAAGTTAGGCACACGTTTGTAGAGTCAGAGCCAAAATGCACATACACATACTTGTCCAAGTACATGTTTTTTCTTCCATGAGCTGTTTTCATTCTGTAGTCCAACGCACAGTGGAAAAAAAAATTCATTGTGTCACATCTTCAGGAATTCCTCAGTGAAACTCAGTGACAAAGTTAATATATTTTACATAATTTATTTCCTAATTATAATGAAATTTTCAATTCATAAAGACTGCTTTTTTGCTGTCAAAGCTACCAAAACTTGAATTCTCTCCTAAAAGAAGAGAAAAGTGAAAAATCTATCTGAAAGACTTTGCAAACAAGCTAACACTGATGACAAGGCAGGATATAAGGCAGAGAAATAGTTTATCCACTTGTCAATATGTTTTCATAGTGCTTTATACCACGACATACCAGAGCTACACATGTGGCACCATGATACTTTGAAGACAAAGCAGAACAACCAGGTAAAAGTTGTTTCCCTTCCTCCAAATAAATAAATAAATAAATGCACACACACAAAAAAGTCTTCTAAGCTACTCCTTATAAAAATGAGTGCCTACTAGTTGTCCAGATCAAATTAGAACATAATATTTTAATGATTTAGGCCGTTTGGGCAACATGAGTGAACACAGTACCTCAATTCACTGTTACACTGCTTCTTATATCAGTACCACCCCACTTGCGTGACTACAGGATCTTCAGAATCAGGCCCAAGCTATTATCAAGATGAGCTGCAGGGATTCGCATGCATCCTATTTCACAAACATTGGGGCCTACAGACTGGCCTCTTCCCATTTGGTATGTGATAGCATTGAGATGCTACACACTGATTGGAAAGCGGGCTAAGGCGCTGTAGTCACTCATAGCACGGGAATCCCACTGGGCCTGTTCTGTGGTTTTAAGCATACGAACACTTAGATGGTAAGATGACATCAAGAGCTGCTTAAGTCCTTTCTTCCAGGAGGGAACTGATCTTTTCTACCACCTAAACTGTAGAACCTGCATTGCCACACCCATGAAATGCCATACCTTTGAAGTTTTTTTTGGCCAAAACGCTGAGGACAACTCCACCCACTATGGCACAAGAATTTTAATACCTGTAGAAATCAAACTTGAATTTCTGAAACTCCTTGGAATCCTGGTTTAGGGCTATTAAAACAGGCAGTACAAACAGCAGCCAAGCAACTCGTCAGAACCACATCAGGTATGACACTGATTCAGAGGAAAGCATTATATGTACTGAATCACTCCTTTTTCCAGCAATTTTGACTGCCCTGGGAATTCATTGTCCTGGTTTTATACAGCTCAAAAGACTTCATAACCCAAGAGGATTCAGGCTACAGACATTTAAAATGAGACAAACGACAAAAATATCTTCCAGTGCAGCCAGCAACACCATAGTCCGCTTATGATCACCTGAAGAGAGGACAATAAATCCAGCACCTGTCACAGACAGCAGTCCCACTTTGATGTTGTAATAGCAAGCAACCCAGCTTACAGACTTTCTCAGGTGCTTTTGAAGATTCTCCATCAACACATCATTTTTCAGAAGATTAATATTATGAAGAAACATAATTAAGAAAACTGCAATCAAAAATGAAGCTGGATTTCTGACAACTTTTGTTAACAGGACAATAATTTGATAAAAACAATATGCCATATGCAACTATGGAATGCGGAGGAAGCAGCAGATTGTGTGTTATTTCCTTGACAATTTTCAAAGAAAAAGTCTATGCATGGATGCTGCATGTATAGGCAGAATCCTGTTTAATAATCTCTAATCAGACATTTTTGATTAAAACTCCCACCATGCACCCATCTATCCAATTGCCTCTATCAATTATGGAATCAACAAACATTTGCATTTTAGAAAAGAATGGCTTTTTCTTCTTGTTGAGTATCCTTTGATTCTTGCATATATTTACTTCGCAGAAGGTCATGTCCTATTTTACACATTTTTCCCCTGACATCTTCGTTTCATATTTTTCTTTGTAGGAGACAGAATGATAGAGATTCTGTACATTTTTGTGGGACAACTGTATCAGGCAGCCAGCCAATTCCTAAGCCGATATCAGCGGTGAATTTATAGCTCAAAGGAAAGAAAATTCTGAAGAGACAGGGGTTTGTAGGAGGGTGGTTTTGTTTGGTTTTGTTGTTCAAATCAGCAAAGCTGTTTTTGACGAGTTTGTCACTGGACTCATAAAGAAAGAGTGGAATTTAAAGCATCATCTGCTCTAAGGGATCTTTACCACTCAGTCATGCCTCTCAAAACTCCTCATCCCTACTCTCACTCCCGGCTCTATGGGTATTCCACCTTGGGTCATAGTTTTACATCTCATCAGTGCCCTCTGCACGTTTAAACTGACCACTGGTAATCTATATTATAAAACATATAAAACTTTTTATTTGCTTTTGTTTGCATAACTTAATTCTCTGGAGTTTCAGTCTGCGCTGATGTTAAGAATATAATACAAACCACACAAATTTTTGCCGACGTAAATTTTGCCACCCCGCTGAAATTTAGCCTCTGTTCACAAAGATACAAAGTTTTTAAAGCAAAGGTCATCGAACAGGCAACAGGAGGACAACTGCAGTTCTGCAAGTGGAGAATGCATTGAGCATTAAATACTCAATTTTAACAAACGCTGTGTTGACAGCAGGCACCCAGCACTGCATTAGGACAGGCTGAGAGCTGGATGGGACTGAGGGTTGTGTCAGCAACATGGAGACATATCACTGTCATGTGCATCTAGAGATTAAAGCACATCCCAAGATATGGCAGCAAATTGGTGGCATAGCCTTGCAGCTTGTTGCTCAAGGGCGAGAACTGCTAGAAAAGCGGCCATGGCAGTGAGGACACATGAGTGTTAATGAATGTTCACACTCTGGCTGAGACCGCTCTGGCCTCAGCTCATTCCCACACACTGCAGTAAGGGAGCCAACAGTGAGTCATTTTTCTTTAGCGCAGCTCCTGATCGATCCTAGCAGTCAAGCACACATGAGCATTCAGGACATGCTTTCTTGCCCTCTTATCCATGCTTTTTCACATCCTTGCCCAGTGCAAGGAAGGCCCATGAGGCAGCAGGGTCATGACAACCCCTGTACCAATCCCCCACATCCTGCTTTTGTGCCTCTGTACAGCTCTGGTTCTGCGCTAAACACCAATTCCAACAGGATAATCTCTGTAGTCCTTCCAGAAAACAGATGCTCATGCCTGTCTTCAGGCTACAGACCAGAGGCAGGCAGCTCTTTCCTTGTTTGGCTGCTGAAGATCTGCTACTTTTAAAGGACACCCTTTAATTTTTACTCCTGCTTCTGACAGAAGCATGATTCTGTATTACCTAATCATTTCACAGAGGAGCCAGAATATCCCTGAATCACATCTCATGTAATTAAACATATATTTTTGTTGTTTAAAGCTATTTAAGTCACACCAGTGGCTACAGAATAAATCATACCCTCCTTTATCAATGCAGGCACCTCTGAAAGACACAAATTTCACTCTTTTCTTCAGACTGGTACAGTTCCCAACATATTAATGAAAATGCATCACATCTCAGAACATAAAAGTGAGAAAGTCTCTCACAGGATCCCTCAATTCCATGAAAAGTACAAAGGCAAGCACCGCCAGCAGCAACCAGAAGCAACTCAGACACTGTTCATGCAAAAGAGGGCAGCATATAACAGGCATTCTAGATTTAAATGAACAAGCAAATAGTGTCTTGGAAATAGGAGGGGGAAGAAAAGGAAAACAACACTTATTGGAAAAGGGATCAACTGAAGAAAGTTTGTTTTGAGATATTTTAAGCTAAAAAATGTTGGGGGAAAAAAAAATGAACCATGAGAAAAAGATGCAGCATTTTCTGTTGGTACTACATTTTTTATCTGGTAAGAGTCTCCTTTATTCTCCAGATTTTAAGACATGTTTAAGATTCCATAGGTTTAATATTACATCAATAATGGTTCATAATGAAATTCCAGGCAGTAGCAAAAAAAGAGATTTCATGATAGAACTGCACAAGATATGGTTACGGGGCCCTTTGTGCAGATTTACTGATAGGAATGTTGAATGTAGTTTAAAATAACATAGTTGTCTGGCTCACTTGTGCGTGCTAAAATGCCATATGAAGAAGTACAAGCTATGCTATTTCTTGAATCTTTTTTAAAAATTAATCTAATTCTGCCCTTTAATGGATTTTTTTAATAGATTAGACATTTGCTACTACTCTATTTATGATTTTTTCTTGTAAGAAGTATTTTTCCTGTATTCACATCCCATCCATCCCCTTGATGAATAAACTCTCAATGGCGTTAGTAGCATGTTTGGTACTACTTGGAGTGTCAGATCATTGCCCTTCCAAGCGCAATGTGGCAGAGTGAACAAAGCAGTTGGCTGGCATCTGTTCCAGCCTTGTGCTGATGCTGAAATCATTTTTCTTTTTTGTGCTTCAGTTTCTCAGACTGACAAAAGGGAAAACAATACCAAGCTCCTTTTTGAAGAACTTTGAGATCAACACATACAAAGCAATGCCTAACAGCTAGATCACACTGTAGTTTTACCTTATGGAAGGGAAGGCTTCTTTTAAAGATTTCTTTAAAAATAATTTAAATGGAAGATATCTAACATCTTACAGCTATATAGGGCTCACAGTAGCTGGAAGTAACTGAGACTAACTGTTCGTTCTTTACAGGTGGATAACCCAAGTCTGGAAAGACCTATCAGAACCCAAAGTGCAATCAGCTGGCTTCGCTGGATAGGAATTATTCTAAACCCAAAGACATCCACTGTAACAACACTCTTAATTTGGGACTAAAAGAGACATTATCATCTCAAATTATCATTTCATCAAGCCCTAACCAATACTGTTGATCGGAAAGCGCTGTTCAATTTCATAACATTATGTCAAGGGCAGAAAAAGAAAGCAAAACCATACAGAAATACTGAGAAAAAAAATGCTGGTGGAACAATAAACTCAAGGAATAACTGTTGCTTTAAAATGCAGGATGGAACTATGCTGTCAGAACTGTGATAAATCATGAGTAATCCCAGGCTGATATTTGAGGACCAACATAAAATAAGAATAAAAATAATAATTAAAAAAAAATGAATAAGTTGCTGAAAGTCTCATCCTTTGCACAGAATCCATGGGTCTCCCCCTGCTCCATGTTGCAGTGATTTTAGAAGAATCAGATGGACTGATTCTCTAGTAGGTTTCTACATTCTGGTTCTGACAATGCTATCTAGATTTTCACAAAATAAGGTCCTTTACCCAGAGAAATTCTCCTCATCACTGATTTGGGGGGAAGTAAACAGCCCACGTTGATACAGCGGTCCAAATCCTGCAGCTCGAACTCCCACACAGTTCAGCTCCTGACTGATATGAATATCACAGAAGCATAGCACACAGCTCTTCAGAATTTGTCTAATTATATATATACACACATAAAAGAGGATGTAAGCTGAGCACAGAAACAGGCTTCTGATACAGAAAAGGGTGTATGGAGGACAGCAAGAAGGACGACAAAGTGGACCCCATCTTCAGCTCTTTAAAGGTTGTATTTTTCTTTTTAGTTAAAACGGATAAGTAAGAAAAAAAGATATGAATATGCTGTTAGGTTTTTTATTAGGACCTTGCTGTTCTGTGAAGTCAAACAAAAAAATGAGTAAGTTTAGATGAAGCTTTTCAATAGCTCTTAATTTTGGCTGTGTTAAGCCGTTGTAATGGCATCTGATGTCCAGGGTAATGACAGTCAGGTCTAAAATATCCTAATCGGACATCCAAGAATCAAGGCATTTCAAAAATAGCTTGGAAAATAAACTGCCCTTTGTTTTGGCCTCTTTTCTTTGACAGAAAGAGTGTCCATTTGCCAAATTAAGTAAGGAGAAATATGAAAGCGTAAACAGAACTTCGACCTATCACAAGAGCCAGACTATTGTTCTGCATCTCATGACTGTGACAGTATAAAATGTGAATTTAACAAGACTCTTTGGGAGCTTTAAATTATGCACACACACTCAGCCTGGCAGGGTCAAGATTTGTATGTTTGTTGTTTCAGGTTTTTTTTTTTTAACTAGTACATTTTACTTGAGAGGAATGGTGACTTTCGATTAAACCATTGCAATTTCTCTGCAGAGTTCTCAAATCTGCCAGTAATGGCAAGTCAAAACAAGTAGATCTGAAATATTTCTGTATTAGAATTATTCTCTACTGCAGTGCTTGACACTGTGCTCTGTTGGAATGAATCTGAAGCATCAGGCATAATGAACACGCAATGAAAACACTCAGCACGCAAGGACAAAGCATGTTTACAGAGTTTACAGACATTCAGTAGCCTGGGGTACCAGACATCCAAAAAACTGGTAAATAACAACCAGAGATTATTGCTAAAAACAGTCAACAGCTAAAAATGAGTGTGGCTGCCAAACCAGTGAATGGACTACAACTAGATAGGAGAGCAGCTTCGTCATCAGCTTCTACAGGGCCAAAATCTCAGCGTCTATTTCTAACATGCAAACTTCCACTTTTCTTAGAAATCACTAGAATAGTTTCATTTCTTGACTTTAAATGAATCGTGATCACTTATGCTGACCATATTTTTGATGTTTTGGGGCTTACTCTCCTATAAAATCTATTTTAAGTCTAAATTCCTTGATGTTTCATAGACAAACTATTTAATGATCGGATCCAAAATTCTCTGATGTTCTTCCATCACGCCCCTCATCTTGTGCCTACTGAGAACAGGTGCTGACAAATTATACCCTTACACCTTTGTCTCTGCAATGCAGTCAGGACTGTCCATGCTATGGAAAGGACTTTGCCGTACCGCAGAGCCTCAGACTCTGGCTCTATTAACACATCTACAGCTCCTTGGAGGGATCCTCTGCATTGTAAATTAGGAAAATAAAGGTGAAATATATGCTTACAGATAATAAAAGCGAGGTTTTGTTCCACTTTAGAGCAAAGATTAAAGAATATATATGCCACAAACAATAAAACAGAATATACAAACCCCTAACCAATAAAGGGTTATGCACCATGGAGCTGTTTCTGGTCAATTTTCCTCACAGCAAATGAAAAATACATCAGAAATGCACAAAGTCAGCATTCCTAATAGTCGTCAACTTCCCTGTACCATCTCTGTACACAGCAGACACATATATTAGGGTGTTTTTTCAAGTGACTCCAAAAAAACCTGCCAAGACTGTCATACGTTCACACAGGGCTAGCCTACTTGTCCAGAATCTGGTTTCTGGGTTGCCTTTCCCAAGTCATGTGTAAGTTAAAATTAAATCCTCAGGAGTACTATGCCTCAGTCTCTTCTTTGGAATCCCAGTGATACTTTCCATGAAGTTTGGCACAAAATTCAGCTGTGTCTGATCCTTTAGATCATTTACGCCAGAAGTGTTTTTACAGGTAATGTATGGCATTTTTAATTAATTGCAGTTTACCAAATATAAAGGGAAGCAAAATTTGAACATCCACATAATTAATAATATAAGCTGTTTTTTAATATACTTTTACTGTTAACCTTCAGCAAGCTAAGAGCCTGCCTGAAAGCATCAGGTCAGCTCTAATTTCTGATCCTAAAATTTCTGAGGACTCTAACTACTTCAACAAAACTCTTAAATATGCTGTACACCTTCCATAGCGCCTAGTTTTCTGAAATAGCCAATACCTTACATCAAAACAAAATTCTTACCTCTAAAACAGTTTATATAAATATATATACACTAACAGTTGATTCAAAGAGAGAAAAAAAATCAATTTCAATAGACAATTATGTCTCAGTTTCCTGGACACTGATTACCTGCTCAGGAAAACTTACTTTCTGCTCTTGGAAACTGAGCTATTCATCAAATTTTCCATATTCAAGGTATCCTGATAATTTTTCTGTTCTGTTTTTAAGACAATGCAGACTTACTGCTGACTTTCACACTAGCTCTCACCAAGTAGGAAATACCTTCCTACACCATTAAGTCTTTCTCTGCACTTCAGAAAATACATCTTTTTAGATGAAAGTTGTTGCTCAACTGAATTTACTTCATACAGAAAGAAATTGCCAATAGGAGAGAGAATATTTTCAAACTCCAGGGCCATGGGAGTTGCATATCTCTACATTATAATGAATACGAGACAATGAAACATCCGTCTTGGCAGGAGGTCTAGGAATGCGTCATGGCTGAATGCTGACCCAGTCTTCAATTTATATGCATGCAAAACAGAGCCTGATTGGGCATGACAAAAAAAAAAAAAAAAAAAAAAAACCTTGAATAATTCACAGCAACAGTGGTAAATGTAGAATAGCAAAGGCTCAGACATTCACTCTCCCATTCCTCTGATGCTGAAGCCATTAGAGAGGAAACATGCTGCTAAGGTGTCTACCACAGGCCTTACCATTCACAAGCCTTTTTCCCCTTAATTCCACTCCCTGGTTAGCCAGTCTAACTAACAGATCCTTTCCTTCTTTTGTACTCTCTTCCTTTCTTCTGTGAACCCTTGCTTTCTTCTGTGGTATCGCAAGCCCCACTCTACAAGTCTGCAGCTTCCCAGAGCAACAACTGTCTTGCAGAGTGAGCACTATCAGCCTGAGATTCAGTCAGTTTCCCAAACATGCAAGCCACTAAGCTGTCTGATAAAAATCATTCACCTTTCACTTGATGTTTTTAGCAGTAGAATGGATGCCACCTGCAAAAGAGAAGATCTTGGGTTCTGAATCTGAAGACAGTGGCAATGCCTCTGTATGCAAGTGGTCAAGGAGACATGGACTTTAGAAGACCTCTATGCTTAATGCTTGTTATTAGCAGGTCTTCTTTGGAGGCTATCCTTTCTGCTTAACTCTGCCCATGCTATACATAAGCATTACCCTCAGGTACCTAGAGATACCTAAACATTAGGGAAGAGTAATCCAACATCCAAACTGCCCCTACCATCCTTGACATCAGAGGTAGTTTTCAAAAATGTGGATTCTAGCCATATGCCATAGGATTCAGAAGAAAACTTGAAGGGAAACGTACTTATGCCCAACTGTAGTCAGTACTTTATTCATTGAATAACACTGAGATCTCACAGTGCTTTGTTGTTCTTTCTTGAGGGGGAAGGAAAACAATTACAAAGCTTTGGAAGAAAAGTTCTGCTTCTGTTGCTGTAGAAATGTTAACGTCACAAAGAAATCTGTATGTTTTACTAATGGCATCATATATCTTCCCAGGCATTTCTAATTTACCCTTTGTTGAGCTATCTAGGTACTTTATCACATAGGGTTACTCTGTGTCATGTATTAATATTAAGATACCTTGCTTCATCTTTCATAGGAAAGTACACATTCTTATCTAAATTGCTGAGACTAATAACTTGAAATATTGTCCTTGCAAAACATACTTCAATGCTGTGTATTCAGATAACTAGCGCTCTTTTTTTCCTCCCCTCCCAAAGAGTGAACATAAATTAAGTCTCCACAGGAACTAACCCAAGAATAAGCTGCAGTCCCAATTTGGAGGCAGAGAATTAGGATGTATCATAACAAGGAAATTCATTCCTCATCTGACTGGGACCACATGCCATACCAGGCAGAGCTCACAACAGTGGCATGGTCTCCTTGTTCCCCAGCAAACCCATCCCTGCAGAAACATGCACTAAAAAACAGAGTTCTTTTCCCCCTGGAAGTTTCTTCACTGCAAGTAGACAGTATTGAACATTCGGCTATGTATGTGCTTTAAAAATCAATACTTGGTAGTTAAGATTGTTTTCGGCTGATAACAGGCCTAAGGATGCCCCTTTGATTATTACTTCTTTGATCCAGATAAGCATTTGGCTGTTTAATCAGTCACAAAGCTAAAGAAGAAAAAGAGAATACTCAAAAGCCTTACAATCTCACGTACTTAATTTAGTCTAAAAATAATTTCTGGGCAGAAAGAAAATTTAATTAACTCTTTTCTATAAAAATGTATGGTAAGATGTGTAGCAAGATCTTATGCATTCTTTTGAAGTTTGTCATACATTCCTGAATACCTTTGACAGCCTAAGAAGTTGTGTGTCTGCTTCTGATTAGATAATTGAAATAAATCTACACCAAATAAATTCAGATCTCTTAAAATAAACTGCAGAGGTACATGAACTTTGTAAAACGCATGTAGTACTTCAACGAAAAGGCATTTCTACAAAAAACAGCTAACAAGAAGGAATTCATTTCTGTTTCCATGTGTGTGGAGTGCAGTTGGTATCCCAGGTTTAATCCAGCTTTAACACCAGTAAGCATCACATACAGTTCCTATGTGAAGTGAAAACCACTACAGCAGAAAGAAATCACCTCTTCTACACTTACTATTTTCTCCATTTCACCCCTTGGAATTAAATGTTCATTAAAAATGGAGGTATCTTCCATTGTCAAGCCATGTCCATTGCCATGTCAAGCACCCACTACAATTCCAGCAAATATTTGTCCACCACTTAAAATTGAGTCTACACTGACAAATCTGGCTGATAATATGGAGGAAAGAACATCACCTCATGTGATCAATCCCCATTCATTACATCCAATCCAGCAAACCACCAAAACTAATCAGCTTCATGTTATTGTTCCTACCAGCATACAAAGTTGGGAAAGGTATATTTGTAATATATACTACAATGGACAGTCCAAAGCATAGCTGGCATTGACAAGATGTACACAAACTCACTGGAATGTGCTGGGGATACCAGCTCTGCATGGAAGTGCATGGAGTCATAGAACTGATGAAGTGCTTGATATTTACAGGAAGACATCAAGAAAAGTTGATAAAAGATGCAGAAGAGAAGCTTAGGCAAATGCTTGCTTTAAAATCTTCAAGTCAAATGAGAATAATTTAAAATATGTTGCAGAGTCTTATCGAGAAGTTAAGTCTCATCCAATTCTTGGGTAAAAAATGGAAGAAAAATTCCAAAGATACAGACAAGATGACAAATTCCTACACTACACATGGAACCATCTCCTTTCAGTTAACTAACAATTATTAATAAAAGCTACTTTCTGTTACTTTGTCCTATTTTGGAGAACAGAGTTAGAAATTTACATAAAAACACATCTAACATCATATAAATGATTTGCAGTATTTTTTCTACCATTAGAAAGCATTACTACTTGCTCTTGGTCAATTACAATACACTGGAGGGTTTTTTTCCCCACTTAATCTCTTTCTATCATCAGATATGTGAAGTGTTCATGCTAAAAATTAAAAATACGTTTTTCATCAGGTGGAAACAACATTTAAATTTAAAAAAATGACTCTACTAGGCTAGTATTATCACATCCAAACAGAAGCACAACAGCCTTCAAAATCTGAAGGTGTTTTATCACTTCCAGTTTTCTAATCTCAGCTCCCTAACTACCATCCCCGTTATCAGCTCATCTTCTGTTCTTTCCTTCCTACTGTTTGTCATGGCTTTACTTCAGACTGGTTCTTTAAAACTGTACCTATCTTTCTCCTTACCTTTCCTCACTGTCACTCTTGATAGCTCCTCCTTGTCTCTCCACAAACTTGGGGATCCAATGCTATCTTCATCTTTTCTCACCTCTCCTTTCAAATTCAACACCCTTTTGCTAAATTCCACTATGTTTTCTCACATCTCTGTTATTTTAGTCCTCTCCACAGGAGCATAAATATAAATAATAATAAAAAAAAACTTTGTTGATTCACCTCTGTGGCTGCTTTTCTTTGCAACCTTCCACGTTACTTGGGATTATAAACACCACAGCACAAATGTTTCTTTTTCCTCCCCATTTTCTGACCACATCACACACACGCTCATTTAAACCTTTCACAGGCTTTCCATCTCCAGCTGATAATTAAAGCTTTGTTTCATTTTTTTTTCATCTGTCAGTCCCTTATTCTCCACTTCAGTCTTCTCGATGTGTCCCCATACAATCTACTCAGCCCACCAAGCTCCCTCAACCATTTCCGTAAAGTGGAAAACAAGGAAACACAGCAATTTCTCTGATCAAACAATGACTATTTGCATTTGCCCCCCTGAGTTAGTCATCCAGATTCTATGGACAAAAATGAAGTGTTATTAGCTATATTTAGGATATAGGATGTGAACTATGGGGTCTTAAAATGGCTGTTTCTTTACCCTGATTCTGTAAAAGGAGCCTCAAGGCAACTAACCAAGGAGACATCTTAAGACAGGTAAGATGCTGTTTGAAGTTGTCAGTAGAAAAATACACTAAAATGTGTCTGCCCTGATTTCTACTGAAAAGTTAGAACATTTATTAAAGGGTTTAAAGTCATATCTGCACTTTGCTTTAGAACAGTTAGTCATCAGTCACTAATTGAGCCTAGTGATAAATACATAGTGCTCAGTGGTGATTCTTTAGGTCTAAAATTCTAAACGCAAAATCAATATAAAATGCACAGACAGCTCAAAGTAGTGTGCTTTTTTTCTATTCTGCATAAGCTGTGGATTAAAGTATTACATAACATTTTCTTGTTCTATAATGTCAATGAGGTACCTAGTGCCTACTGAAACATTTTGTAATTGGAGATTATATCATTAGTGGTTATTAGAATGGCTTGCTCTTGTACTGGAGATGTAGCAGAGAGGCAAATCTCTCATTTGATGTTATCTTTCCCCAGTATATGCTAGTGAGTCATTCATGTGACAGTAAAACCTACCCTAAATTTCAGTCTAAGTATTTCCATGAAGGCATCCATTCAGAAGGCCCTCCAGCTCACACGTTGCTCATCTATCCCAGTCTTTGGCTTCCTAATGTCAAGGATCACCAAACCATTCTGCAGCCGCTAATATCAGTCTTCCCGTCTCTTCTGTAAGAACTCATTATTTCCTTGCACTCTATTTTGTGTTTCTTACCTTACCAGACATCTTCTAGAAACATTCTTATAAGAACTCCTCCAGACAGAGACTACCACACAGTTTATGAATCACTGTAAGAAAGTATTCCTATTGGGGTTTTAATTATACAAGCTCAATACTTTTGTTACAACACACTCAAGCTTCCATCATGATCATTCTAATATGTCTAGCAGGATTCATGAGCCTAGTGCACACACAGTCCCCGGGTGAGTTTTTATGTAGCACATTTGAGGGGACTACTGAGCTGAGAGAAGGACAAACTTCAGGCTACTGCAACATAAAAGCAGATGTCACATTTTGTTAACAGCATCAGGAGATGAAGAATCAACCCAACTTTATTCTTGCAGTCATTCACCACCTTGAGAATAAAAATGTGTGTCTAATTTACTTGTCTGGCTTCAGGTTCCAGCTACTAGATAGGATTTTCTCTGGTAGAATCATAGAGACTTTTAGTAGCCAATATTTCTCCCTGAGGACATACCAAAATTCAGTTTTTATTAGTCTTCTACATGGTTCATACACAGAAGATACAATCCTTCATTCTGTTTTTCCTGTTCCTAGATATATGATTTTGTGTTTGGCCGCATTACAACAATTTATCTGAATGGAATCCCTTTATTGAGTGATACAGATTGCACTGTACAGCTGCCTTATCTTCATCACTGCTCACTATCCCCCACCATCCTGATCTTTGCATCATCTGTGTGTTTTATCTGAATCATAAGTAGTAGCAGCTGTAGTATTTCCCAGTAGTAGCGCTCCTTAACTTTTGCTTCTTGCTCCTTTTCCTGAGTTTTCCAGTTCTGGTGTGTTATCATAACTGTTCAAGAGAGACCAGAGTGTTTGATACACGTTTCACAAAATCACGTCTGAATTCAAGAGGGACCATCTGCTTTAAGGTTACTGAACAGAACGGCTGTCAGTAAGAGCCAACTGTCCTTTACTAACCCATTTCACTTCAATAATCCCGGTGGAGCTGTGGTACTTTCCATATCAGAAAGGAGTGCTCATGGGAGTTATGGGTTACAAAAGTAGATCCACAGTGTATTTTGTTGACCTCGGAACATATCCCACCATTGATTCCACGTAGAAATCTCCCAAGGCCTACTTCTTCCCCAGTCTGTAAAAGCCCTCCGATCTTTTTTCAGTAGGAGACACAGTAAGGACATTGCTCCACATTAGTTCCAGTACATTTTTTCTTTATAAAATGCATTATTTTGGAAATTCATGAAGTAATTACTAAGCAAACCTCAAAAATCATAGATACAGAACAGGGCAGACCACAGAGATTCCACAACCACTAAGTAAGCCCAAGGAAATCTTTAAAGCATCGTTCTTGCAAATGATTTGCAAGTGGGTGGATAAATGCAAATATTTGATAAGTACTTGTATTTTTCCCTAAGGTTTCCATCACAATAATGAAATTGTTAACCTGGAGAACCTGGAGCATTTCTAGTGCCAACTGGACACACTTAGCTATATAAATGTGTAGCATATTTGCTGAGTAGATATTTATATGCACTTCCTGTTTCAGTGTTAACTTTTTAGTTATTGGAAAAGAACCAGAAGCTCTCTATTCCCTTGGGAATCATTTTCCATTAAAGAGGTTTTAGATAGACGTATTGTTTTTTTCAGATTTGGAAGGAAAATCCAACTATGTGTGTATTTTGAGTATTTTTAGTCTTTTTACAATAACAAGCAGGGGCTAAATGACCGGAAAGATTTGCAGATTTTTTTTTTCTGATCTACCTCATGACACCTGATAATGCTTTGTACCAGTGGAACACAAGTTCCTTACACATGTCCCCGACAGTTTTTTAACTTGACAAAAAAACCCCACAAACTATATTTGTTATAAACAAGCAGCCCTGCTGGCAGTCTCCCTATAAAAGTCCAATGGCTGAATGAGTGTGAAATCTGCATGCAGTTCTTTCTTCTTCCTAACAGCTGAACTCTTTCAGAGCGGGAGGTAAGTCTGATAAATGCTTCCATTTGGGCTATCTTCTTCTAGACAGAACATGAATTTCATTTCAACACAATTCATCCAGCATTCCTCATAAGCAGGCTTATATTCTATCTTTTAAAATATAAGAAATGTGATATCACCAACAATGCTAAGTACCTGGGTATCTTACCAATGAGATGTTCTGCCCTGAGGGAAATCAGAGAATATAAGACAATCAAGTATTGACCAAAATTCTGACTGCTTCATTTTATTACTGCCTTGGGCTTGCCAACATCAAGATCCATTGTAGAAAGAACTGAAAAGCTAAAAACGCTAGGAAGGATTGCAATGAATCAGCAGTCTAAAATAACTTTGCAGGTATTGTTTTAAGAGAATATTCCAAATAATAACATCCAGAAACTTTCTCGAGTGACAAGGATTTCAGAGGAAAGACAACAAAGAGTAGAAATTAAGATATGTTCTGGTGATTTAAGCATCCCCATCTGGAGGAATATTCCATCTTTGCTTATTTGGGTACAGACCAGAGTAAACTGTACTTTAAAACATACATCTGGATCTCCACCAGCAAAAGCAAGAAAAGAATGTCTGCTTCTGGTGAGGTGTGGCTCCTGACAAACCCTAATTCCACACCCAGAATGCCACTTCACTTAAATTTGTTCATGATTTTAATGGTACATACAGAAATATGAACACCACATTCAGCTGCTAGTAGTGGATGCATTCCCCTGTAAAAATCTGTACCGATCATATATCAGTGATTCTGTGCATCCTTTTTGCTTTGGATTTTCTCTAACCTGCCAGTACTATCGTGCAATTTCTGAAGATTTAAAGAAAAGAACAACAGGTTCATACACTGTCCAGACACTTTTAGCAGAGGGCAAAATTTGGTCCAACAATAGAAGGTTCTGCATTTAGATGAATATTTCAAATGACACTGTAAAAACAAAAATCAGCAAGTTGCTTCAAAAGAAAAGAAGCCAATCGTGTCCTATGCAACCATAAATGCATCCATTTAAGTATATGCATAAGTATAAACACTTTCTTCCCTGTGGAATCTGTCTGACTTTGTATCATTTTTTTCACAGCACCACAGGTTTCACTTTCAACAGAAAACTGAAAAGAACCTCACCAAACATGCACTCTTACGAGATTACTGAAGGATGACAAACTGAGTGAATTTGATGCTGATGAAAGATGCTAGATAGACAGACCTGAAGGTGAAGTCCTCTATTTAGAAGTTTTGCAGAAGCCAAGCAATGCAGAATTCATAATACTTTCCTAAAGACGTAACTAAATCCTGAGCTACTAATGATTAGAATGACTATAAATGGGTGTAAGGGAAGAATATGTCCTAGTAACCCAATTGAAAAATATTTCCTGAACATTGCTGGAATATATTGTTGTGTATTCCTTAACTCACAGAAAAGCTGTCAGACAGCAACAGCTTTTGGTATTTTCTCTGATATCAGCTTGATCTGGCCTTACAATTTTGCATCATGCTCTGTGCCATGCAGTCCCAGAACTTCAGATCTCGCAGTCTCATTCAGCAGACATCTCTAAAAATGAGCCATCCAGCTAGAGGTCACAAACACATCTCGGTGGGAGTCTGTAATTACAAGATCCTGGTATGTTTCAATATTTTTTAATTATCCAACTCAATGAAATATTTTTCAAGACCCCAAGACATCAGAACAAAGAAAGATGAAGATTCAGTAAAAGTTTTGGAAGTGAATGCCTTAGTATCCTGCCAAAATCTCTCTATAATTACTCTCAACACAGGCTTTGAGTGCCCACTGAACATAAAGAATGTGGAGGTATTGTTTTAGTTCAGACACATTTAGAAGGCATATTTTGCTTTCTCCTCTTGGATAGGGAAGAAATGATTTAACAGTGGTCAATTTCTATTTATGTGCAAATTTCTTCTCCACACAAACCCATGCACCCTCTCACCAAATGTAATTTATCTGACCGAACCTAAGTGGATAAACAAAGATACCCAGGGAAAGATGAAACCTTCTTCCAAGCCCAACATGCACAGCCATGGTGAGGAAGGTTGAGATAGAATTTTGTCCTGACATTTGATGGGAAACTTCCAGCAAATAGAAGGATTTCCAAAGCAACTAAACTCCAAATATATAAATCATAAGATGAATTCAAGTGAAAATGTGAGAGAAGTGAAAATACAGGGATTTCCACTGTGACTTACACAACAAAGCCACCAATTCTAACGCCAACTTAATGCCAGCTACAGTGCCAGCCCTCAAAGGTTTTTAATTCTGAACAGCTGATTCCATGCTGCAGTCAACAGTTGTATTTTCAGCTGAATCCTTTATCAACTTCAAGACACTGTTCATTGCCTCAAGGACAAAACTCCTAAGGAGGAAAAAATAAACATCCTTCCAATTTTTATTTTTTGATGTAGGAAGTATAACAGTCAAAGTTATATTCTTTTACAGTAGAACGACAAAATTGTATCTTTTCAAGGTGTTTCTATGAAGGAACACGAATTCAGCCTACACATGCAAAGACTTGTTTATTTTTTATTCCAGTCTTTTCTATGTAATCCTATGAGGCTTTGGGAGAGTACATACTGTTCGGTGACTTGTCGTCATACACCTATTTATGATGATGCTTGATAAATACTGACAGCATAGCTCCTGCATACATTAGAAGTGCTTTGGGTCTTGTAGAAATCAGACTTCTGAGAGGACAGGCAAGACTAGAAGTCAGCAGCTAGCTATGTTCCACCCAGTTTTCTTAACCTAAAATACTAATGATTTTCCCAAAGCATCAAAGTGCAGTCTGTTAAAATCAGACAATTTATACTCCCTCTTAAAAGTGTTTCCTGTACTTACACATATGGAATGACTGAGGAGTGAATTTAAATTCCCTGGAATTCTTTCACTTGAACCCCAAATCCACTTCATTTTCTGCTAATTATGGGGGTCAAATGTAGTCTCCAAATTTGCTTCAGATTTCTCCTCCCTACCCTTGACAGTAAGCTGTTGTAGCCCACATGCATTCTGTGCTGCCTGTATGTGGTTTTCCTACAGAACCCGCAAAGTGAATTCTTTCTTCCTGAAGAGCAGAGTAAACACCTTCCACCAGCAGACACAATGGCACACTGGCAAACTATACCGTTCAAATGCTATGTCATTTGGAAAGAGCAGGTGGCCTTCACATCACAGAAGTGCGGGCTGGATTAGAGCAAACCAAGATGTGGTAATTTTAGTGGTACACAGACACTGCTTTTTTCCACCCATTCCATCCAAAGAGTTATAATAATTTAATATTGTGCCTGGATATGTATAAATTCATTCAGCAGGTATCACAGAGGCAGACTTTTCTCCTCCCCCAAATTAGAACTACCTCTGCATGTTCCTTTCTTATAGAAAGACACAAAGGGCAATAAAACATCCTTCTAAAGTCAGCAGACTGGACACAACTCCTACCTAGAAAAGGCCTATTGTTCTCATTCATAAAAGCATAGCATAAAAGCAAGCTCTTCGATGGGCAAACTTCAATAGAAACCACATCAGTACAAAGAAACAGAGTAAGGCAGCTAAGACAGAAGTCTCAAAGGGTAGGCATTACTTCATTTGCCCGTTTTGTTTTAAAGGCAAATGCTACAGATTAGAAATTTTAGAGTTCAAGCTACAACTCATCTACATAACCTCTATCAAAACCCATGTTTTCATGGATCCAGAGCAATTGTGTAAAATAAAAAACAACCAGATGCCCAATGGATGTAAATCAGTAAAGTCCTACTGAAGCCAGAGAAGTTGCAGTGATTAATATATGCGCAGGAATTCAACTTAGAGAAGCTTTCTGCACTTGGCATTCTCAGAGCACACACTATTCTCTCCCTTTTCCTCCTCAGATTCCCATCAAACACAGCTCTATAACAGAAGTGTTCTTTTCCTAACTTGGCTTCAAGTCATGGCTACAGCTCTCAATAGCATATAACCTGTCAAGATAAAATATGTTTTGGGACATAAAATCTCTTCTGAGCATTTTATTGACTTAGCTCTACCACTTCTGAAAGGCAGCCAAAATTCCTTAAGATTTTCAAAGGACTTTGTTTTCTAATTATTACCCATGAACAGATAGAAGAACACAAAAATCCTCAGCTGTTTGCGAAGTTTGGCTTTTGTGCCATGCATTGCCCATCATGATATATTAATTTTCTCTTGAAAGCAAACAAAATTCTCAGCTACGAGTTGTTTGGGCTTAGGGACCATATAAGATGCAGAGTGCCCTGGGAACCATTCAGAGCAGGGACGTTGCCCATGTAATGTCTATAGGTTACTCAAAAACTACATTTTTTCTTCTTAAAGTAAATAAATAAATAAAGCAGTACAAAACAAAACACCACAGAGTTTAGGCCTCTACTAGAGCTTTTCTTTCCAGATCCTGCTTGAGAGGCCAAGGGATTAAAAGCCAGCCACAGAATTGCTACTAACTCCACAAAACACTCAAAAGTAGCATTTCACAGGAGGAAAATGCCACTTAGAGAGACCAGGTTATGTCAGCACAAGAATGAGACCACCTCTCAAGAAAGGTCCTGTGTTCCTCTCCCTCTACTAACTTCCCACGGAGTTGGCCCAAAAAGGACGAGACACGCATTCAACCCCAGCACAGCAGAGGTCAAGTTCATCCCAGTCCCAGAGCCAAGGCTGGAGCAAACAGAGACAGCAACCTGAATCAGAGACAGAGGATTCAACGTGGCCCCAGCACAAGCCAGGGGACCCTTCGTGTTATTGCTTATGCTGCTGCCACCACGGCCTTCTCAGGGAACAGAATTACTGCAGAGGTAGGAGATAAACTGGCTGCAACTCCTTGCATCCCTTTCTCAGTACAGACCACACACCGAGAGTGATGCCTGGTGCAGTGCTGAGAGATTATGACATCTGTCTGCAGGAGCACAAATGCTAAGGTTACAGCTGCTTCTTGCAGAGCTCTGAAATGCATAGGAAGTCTCTCTGAGCCCACTCTTCCTGTAGCTGTCACACCGCTGGGCTGGCTTGTAATGCCAGAAACCTTGGCTTTACTAAATCCAGCATTGTATTTCTAAGAGGAGGGAAGTCATTTAATTAGTCAATGGGCTAAATAACTAGTTATTTTATTACTAGTTTTGTCCCTGTAACCTACTCTGGCTACTTGAAGCAGTAATTTCTAAAATGTTATTCAGTCTCCCTAAGTGGAGTTCTAAGAGAAGCTTGTGCTGTAAGTTAGGATTTAAATTGTAAACCTAATAATTTATTCCAATTGTTTGGATTAATCACCCAAATTCAATTGGCCCGCATCACTTCAGAAAGGCACATTCTTTGCAAAGAGGAACTTAAAACTATGCTGAAAAAGAACAATTAGAAACCTGCAGGATCAAAGAGCAGGAACTACGAAGCTTAGCAGCTGATGTTAGCATTATCTTCCCCCTGCTTCTTGTGTCTGTTACTTCAGTCAACAGTATCACAATGCACTTATCGCTCCCAGTGCACATTTCTGTAAGGGACATCTAACCACTTTGTAGACACCAATTAAGGGTGAAGTCACCACACTCCTATGAGAAACAGATCTCTACCTGCTGAGATTTCCAAAGATCAGGAACAAGTTCACTTTTGCAGCAGATGAGTAAGGTCCTACCCATTCTAGGAAGCAACACTTAAGTTTGCTGAGAAGAATCTCCAGAATAATGGAGAGCTACGCCCACGTAAGTCACACTTTGTGCCAGTGGTCCAACCAGATGGAGATCTTCCACAGCCTTTCATGAACTTATCATTATCACCACATCAGTCACTGACCTATACCAAAGTGCTTTGCTGCAGTCAGTCTTTCAGCTATGGAAAGACTATGGAAATCTGAAACGCGTCTTTTAGAGATAGGTAAATAAGACAAGACCAAAAAGTCTGTTAAAATCATACAGAAAACTAAAGCAGCAACAGAAATGGAGCGCTTAATCCTGCTATAGCAACACCATCACCTTAAACGAGGTTAGTGAAGGCTTTCAGATGCCTTAGGTGTTCTTGAAGATATTATCAAGTGTTCAATTTTGAAGCATCATTTAGCTACAATTTTACCAGAGCTTTTGAAATCAAAAAAGCTACCCTTACCAAGATGCTTTAAACAGAAGAAAATAGTGGGAAGAAATGTCAAAGGCCAGAACCACAGCTCACTTTAATTCATTTTAATGTGCACTCAGAAGAATGCAAGCAATATTTTTTCTCCTCCATTCTGTCTGCGTAGTGCAGCTCAAGCCATCACCTCTGTCTTTTGACACTAGTCAGCTATAAGAAACGGGTATCTTAGCATTAAACCTGGCCAGCTGTAATACATTTGCTAAAGTAATTACATTTATTTTTACAGATTACATGTGCTTAGGTTTCACTTACTGATGTACTAGAGAATCAGAGGTTTCAACTTTTCAGATAAAGTTCAGCACTGTTATAATCAAAGACAGCATACAGTGCTCAAAGCTGCTAACCATACACACTTTAAAAAAAAAATTGTAGTTGTACTACAGAATCTTACGTGCTAGCTCAAAGAACCTTGTTTTGTTTTCTCTCTTTCCTCATCACATTAACAATGTTATGATAATTAGATAGCAATTACCTAAATATACAAATCTGTGGGCTCCTTTAATTGAAGGAGCCACATAATTTTTCAAGCCACATAATTTTATGTGCAAGCAACAACAATACTCTGAGCCAACAGCTGAGGTTCCTAACAAATCTGGTACCTCTGTCAATACAGCAGAAACTGAACAGCTTGATGGCAAAGAAGCATTCAAAGTGAAGCTTCAGGTCCTCTTCCCTTCAGCTGCCAGTGGTGAGCTCAACTATGAACCAGGCACTATAAGCAACTGGCCACATACAGATGGGTAAAAGTCAATGCCAGGCATGTGTTTCTTCTGTCAGTCTGCATCAACTGTTAGTAGAAATACTGAAACAGAATTGAACTGTCATTGATAAAAATGCCAGCAGAGAACTTGCAGTCCAAAATCTGACACTTGAAAGTTCCTAAAAGCATCATATTGTGGCATCTCAGATTTTATTGCACATGTATCCAATACTGGATTGTTTAGTTTAGAGAAGAAGAGGCTTAGGAGTTGCTCTCTACAACTGCCTGAAAGCTTGTAGCAAGGTGGGGGTCAGCCTCTTCTCCCAGGTATCAGTGATAGGACAAGAGGGAATGGTCTTAAGTTGCACCAGGGGAGGTTCAGGTTGGGTATTAAGAAAAATTTCTTCTCAGAAAGAGTGGTGAGGCATTGGAACAGGCTGCCCAGGGCGGTAGTGGAGTCGCCGTTCCTGGAGGTGTTCAAGAAACTTGTGGATGTGGAACTGAGAGACACGGCTAGTGGGCATGGTGGGGATTGGACTAGATGATCTTAGAGCTCTTTTCCAACCTTAATGATTCTATGGTTCTTACATGCAATACTTCCAAGAAGGCATTTAACTGAGTGCACTGTTCCTGAGTAATGTGCTGGCCATTTTCAGAAAACCCTTTTCTCTCTATTAAACTCTTACTTTAGTACTTTACTAAGCACATGAACTTTGTTTTCATCCTGACAGATGGGGAGAAAAATTGCTCATTCTATGTCACTTCCAGAAATGTATTCTGTACTATCACAAGTGGTTAGAAATAAGCTCCAACCATGGTAAAACTTTCCTGAGATTGTGAGGGCTTAAAATGCAATAAAAAACACTGCAGTACAGTTGCCCACAACAGCTTAAATAAATTGTCCAGAAGCTTTATAATGCTATAATATTATTAAATCAGAATTAATATCTGATCAATGAAGCTCAAGTGAAGCAAAACACATACAAAATAAGACAATCAGGTAACAGAGGAAGCAATCTGGGATAATGCTGGGACCCACCACCGTACAAAGTGGCATGATTGAGACCTAAGGCACTGTTAGTACTACTGTACCCCTCAAAGTTTTGGCTGGACACTCTTGCCTTGTCCTAATAATTTGCTGAGAGTGCAACTGGTTCCCCAAGAGAGTTTCTAGAGATCGCTAAATTGAAAAAGTGAGTGTTGGCCAGTGATTTTATTTCAAGTCTTTAGATTCTATACAACAGACTAATTCAAGACTTAATCCCTCAGTTGTTGAATAGCATCTTATTTCTATTTATAGTCTCCTCTATCCCCTACCTCCTGCAAAAAGTAAACAATCCAACAAAGCCCTCCTGATACCACCTAAGGAGCTTAATTCAGCTTGGCAAAACTTCATATTTACATTGGGAATTTGCACTTAACTTTGGACATCGTGGACAGATTTTTGCATGATGTGTATTGTAGGTCATGTTAAGAAAGCATTCAGTGGATTGGAACAAGATTCAGCTGATGCTACCCACATAAACATTGCAAACCACTAATTACATTTCTATTTAATGAAGAAAAATGTATAAACAATTTCCATTTGCAAAAATCAGTGATTTCAACTGGGTGGAATTCTGCAACTGCCTCTTCATCAAGCAGCCAAGCTGGGTAGCCACTGCCTTCTTTATGAATACTGAATAGGGGCATTATATCCTTACAGAAAATGCATATGGGTAAGGACAGGTCTTCTTTTATGCACACAACAAGAACACCAACACAAGCGGAGTGTGTTTGTTTTCTACCACTCATGTAGATGTCAAGAAGTAATTTATACCAATGATATAAATGAGACATTCCGTCGTCTCTCATCAAAACAGCCCTTCAGCTGAAGCCAGTTGCACCTGTATAAATGCAAAATCACATGTGGTACATAAAGTTTTCTTTCTGGTATTTCAGAAATAGGTTTATGTTCCCTGTGGAGCAGGTGGCATCAATGCTGCATGAGGAACAACTATTTCCATGTATGCTACTGTTCTTCTCAGCTGTAGGCATGTTTCAACATGGAATCATAATTTTTCATTCCTGAGACCTATAAAGCAATACTTTAAAAAAAAAAATGGGTGCAAAACCCATTGGTCAGAGCTTCTGCTATGTCTCCATCCCTGTTTTCACTCCTTTGCTGATGTCCAGCTTTTCAGACTGCACCACATTTGCATTCTGAAACCAGTGAAACCAGATATACTGCCCACTCAGTCCATTAGCTATTTGCTAAGCATATCTCCAGGATATTAAGTAAAAAAAAAAAAAACTCTCTGCAGATGTAGACCATGTAAGTATCTCTGGCAGCAGCAAGTTTCCAGCAAGTGGTTCAACAGCTCTTGCCATGTATTTCTACTAATCAAAAATAAGACCGATCAAGGGTGGCCAGACTACTTGGGACAGAATACCATAACACTGCATTCTAACCTTGGATTTAACTAAGTAGCAAAGGGGGAATTCAGCTTCTAATAAAAGACATCACCTCATAACTTCCATGTCAATAGACCACATCTATCTAGGTCTTTTGCCAGTGAAAACCTTCACACGGGAGAATGTTCAGCAGATAAATCTGTATTCAATACCCTAAGCTTTTTTTTCTGCTTCTTTCATTTTAATGCTTATAAATACGTTTAAGATATTCTTAAATTCTAACCATGCTTCACAGAATAATTTTCCTGTTTACTTATCTCTTCCTTTGTGGTTAATATGGCAGTCCCAGTAAACAGTCCAAGGAGCTATGAGAGAGGTTAAGTAAACAGAAGGCTTGTGAGTATGCCTTGGTATGAGAGCATAGAATCATATAGGTTGGAAAAGACCTCTGAGATCATCTAGTCCAACTGCCCACTTACTATCAATACTGCACACTAAACCATGTCGCTAAGTACAAGATCTGTCCTTTCCTTAAACACCTCCAGGGACGGTGACTCCACCACTTCTCTGTTTAGACCTATGCATTTTGGTGTAGTAATCACAAGTCCTGGTCTGCAGCCCCAGCTCTTTCATTGACTTTCCACACAACAATGGCCATTTTTATTCCAAGGAAAGTACCTACAGTGCACACAGTATCATTCAGAGTATATAGGTCAGAGTGGACTTGGCAAGCTCTGTTCAGCTGAAGACAGTACTGAAACAGCAAAAGGAATGTGGGGGTTTGCTTTGTTTTCTTCAAGGACAGAAGTACACCGGAAGCAAGCAGGATAAAACTTGCACATACCCTATTCAGATAAGGGCTCTCCTACACATTTCTCTCATCAGTACCTAATTTGCTCAGGAGGAAGGTCCAGAGAAGACTAAAAAGCTCCAAGTAAAGGGCCTTTCCTTCACACTTAACCACTGTGAATGTGGCAGAGCACTGCAGCTGGAAGTCATTTCTGTCTCATGGTACACCAGTATGCTGCATGAAGCAGGTTGGCGTTCTCAGATCAGCTCTGTGGGGCACAATGCTGCATCATCACCGGTAGTAATTAGCGCTTGCAGGAGTCACAGGAGTGTTAGCTTCTGTTGCACTTTTTGTGGACAATATCACTAGCTTCACCTCAGATAGTGAACAGCAAGAACCCAGTAAGAGACTGAGAAAAGACTTCCAACCAAGTGTGAGTTGAGAGCTCCCTTTTAAAGAAGTGGGTAGGACCATTTAAAGCATTTCTCATATTGTACTGCCTTCTCTCCCGCCAGTTTTGGCCAATAGATTGCCTAATTATGATCATTCTGCTTCTTCAGTAAAATAAAAATGAAAATTAACACAGTTAACACTACATAACTCCACAGTCTTAAAATGGTTTTCCTCTGTCAGCAGGAGTGCCCCAAGCCAAATTGCAGCCACATTACAATGAATCTTTCTGTAACACACCTGTAAACTTAACCCTTTCAAAGTCTGAGTAAAGCAAAAATCATCTGTAACCAGTGTTTACACTGCTAGGAAATCCTGCTACAATCCAGGGAGCTGTGTTAAATTCAAACCCTAAAACACATTTCAAAGTGTGCACAAAGAAGTTGTAGACCGTGGTTCTGCACACACTAGAACTTCAGGTGCTGCTGTGCTGGAGAGCAGGGAACAGGACCACCAGAACATGAGCAGCAAGAAACTGTGAAGACAAAACCTTTCCCCCCAGACTTTCTCCACTCTTAATCAATGTCTGTCACTTCTTTAGCCATGTTTCCTCATACACCACACAAATGCAATGCTTACCTCACAGCTGTTAACTGGTGCTATAGCGTCTTACTAACCAGCAGGCAAAGTAACATCTCTGCTGGATTTGGGAAAATCTGAAGCTCTTTCTTCCTTACAATAGAGCACAGATGCCTTTGAGAGTTTTGCAAGATTCAGTTAAGTTGAAGGCTGAGCTAGGAGGACATAATATTGTGCAATTCTGAAGAACAGTTTGACTAAAACATATGATTCTTATTTCACTGCTTGCTTTGATAGCTTCAAGGCAGAATAATTGTACAGGTGGTGCTTTTGTCTGAGCTGGATTGACAATAATCAACACAACTACTCTTTTAATTTGATACGGTTGAAATGAAGAACAAAAATACTGAAGCTAGCCACAGAACAGGCTGACTCTTCCGTATTTCTTACCCATCTCACTGAGGAAACATAAGAAATCCAGTCAGGAGGAAACTCATCACAGCACTCAGAAAAATGAGATACTTCTCTGACCCTTCCTGGCAAGTTATCCCTTCCTTTCATTTTGGATTTGCACAGGTGCTATTAAAAGCAGAATATGACCCCCATCTCCCAGGTGGCCTGATGCATTTACTGCGATGTGCAGGTATGCCCATATAATTTATATGGATGCAAAGTACATTCCCCAAACTAAAACCCTCTCCCAGAGAGTATCCCTAGGTCTTTGACTGATTTTGGCCTCATTTACTCCCTTGCAAATGAAAACCAGTTCCATCAAAGTCAGTGAGGTAACACTTGTATTAAACTAGTGTGAGATCATGTCAAAGGTCCACAATAAACCAGCTGCCATTAACTCTTCTATGAGTTTCCATTCATTAGGTATTTTTTGCTTGAATTCATATGTGCAATATCCATAGGCCAAGAAACACATTTTAGAATGATAGCTATTTCCGCCTGCTAAAAACTAGAAAGTGTAGCAAACTATCCCAATCCTCACTGAGAAACTACAGCTTATTGTATTTTGTTAATAAACAGAGGTGTTTATGGACAAAACACGTGTGAATATACTTTAGGGAGTCATCTCACACTGTACAGAGAATGGGACAAGATGACCTAATATGTCTTTCCCAGGTTTTCAGTTTGGGATTTCCTTTTTTTTTTTTTTTTTTAAATGCCTATAGCCTCTGGTATTTTATTTTAAAATGGGGGGAAAAACCTTGAACTTAAAGATTTAAATTCAGCCTCAGCAATACTTAAGCACTGAACCAAGATTGATTAAACCATTTCTATGCCTTCTGATGCCAACAGACTTTCCATCAGTGCCTTTCCATTGCCATGAAGGGTCACAGGAGAGACAGAAATAACATACTCAGATTGTAATGTTTTTTCCAGTTCACCACACTGTTTCCAGACTTTCACAACTGTGTAACTGTTTTGTCATATAAGTCAGATTCACAGTCTGCCACCACTTCAATCTGTTCATCAAAACGAAACCTATTTCCTACACATATAGTAAATTCCTTTTATTTCTTACTAACACACAGTGATACTTATCAGACACTGATACAGAAGTAAAACACCTCCCCTCGTATTAATATTAAATTTTCTATATACTGACTCCAAGAAAGGAGTTCATATCTGTTACAGAAGGCAGTGAAAAAAAAATAAGTACTGCTTCTTTTGTAACACCTTTTGGTTTGTTGGAGCAGATGGTCTAGGAAGGACAGTAACTTTTTGGTTTGACGGGTGAAGCAATAAACATCATTACTGACTGTGGAAATTCTTTGTTGGACAACAGACTAAAAAATCTTAAGCCAATTCAAAAGGGAAGAGTATTCTTCTAATAAACAAACATAAATAAAAAGCTTTTCTTGTACAATGACAACTTTGAAAGTCTTTACTAAAAGACACCTACAAGTAAAGGAGAACTCCCAGTCATGGACAATGCAGAGCAGCAGAGTTTAACTTCTGCAAAGCTTCTCCACTGGCAGCCAGTATGAGACTGCACAAACATGAAACTCAGACACAAATCTCTTAGACTCCAAAGTATGCATCATTTACCTGTCTCTTAAAAGAGGAAAAAGGAAAACAAAGTAGCCTCACATATTATTTTTGGGCTCAAGAAGACTGAAGATGCTAAAAACCGAAGAAATAAAAATTTCTTCAACCATGCAAGAATACTTATTGTTCTCAATTTGCTTATTAACCAAGGGCTTTTCACAAAGGTTCCAGGAGGCACTTACAAGCTGATATAATAGAAGGTCTCTCACTGTCCAAATCCTGGGTGAAGAAATACGAAAGAGAACTGTTATTTAGTTATTCTGGTCTCTAAATTGGTTTTCCGCAGATCCTTTCAATAGCCAGAAAACAGAAGCAGCAATCTGTATTACTATCACACAACTGGGCTGTCAAAACCTGTCAGTGCTTCTTTAGCCACATTAGGGTTCCTCACTGGGCATCAGTCTTATAAACCACAGCTCCATGTTAACAGTCAAATGATGTTTCCTCAGAAGAACCGCCATCCAGAGATGAAAAGCAACACTATCTCAAAGTAGGCCTGTACCCTCCAGCTCTTTGACATAAAATATCGTGATCCTTCTGATGATGCTGAGGGTGTTGGTTTCATCTTTAAGAAAGCAATACATTGAAAAGAAAAAAGAAAAAAAAAAACTTCTCAGTGAAGGAAAGTATCAGAAACTATCACAAAGGACCACATGTTGTGGTTTAAGCCAACAAGTGGCTGAGCACCAGTCTTTTGCTCACTCCCCCTCCTTCCCAGTGGGATGGGAGAAAGAATCAGGAAAAAAATAAGTAGAACTCGTGGGTTGAGATAAAAGTATTTACTAAGATAGACAAAAGGAAAAGGATAATAGTTATGACTACATATATGTGTATATATGAAGAATGTATATAACAAGTGATGCACAAGCAATTGTTCACCAGCCCCCAGCCAATGCCCAGCTAGCCCCCCCAGCAGCAGAAGAGAGCAAAATGAGCTCCCACTCCCTTCAAAATTCATTCTACATGACATCATATGATATGGAATATCCCTTTGGTCAGCTTCAGTAAGCTGTCCTAATTCTGTTCCCTCCCAGCTCCTTGGGCCCTTCGCTGAGAATGGTCTTAGCTCTGTACAGCACTGCTTAGCAGCAACTGTAAACATTGGTGCATTATCAACATTGTTTTTCTATTAGAACCAAAAACATAGCATGATACCACTCTAAAGAACATGATTCCATCTCAGCTGAAACTAAGACACCACCAAACAGAAAGACTAATTTTCCTTACCACTAGGAACAGAAACAATGGTGTGCGTCAAAAAAACAGTGGTGATGAGAAGCTAAACCATCTGAAGTCTGAAAGAAAGTCTACTTCACCAACACTGACAAAAAAGTCATATTACCAGTTACACTGATTGGAAGCTGCAGAGGCCCAGATGTGTATGAAAACAGATGTTTAACTACAGATCTGTCACAGGGCCATGGTACTTCTTGAAACTAACACTACAATTTTTGAGGAACAGAAGAATGAATTCAAATCTAGCCAACTGTCCCATGACCAGCTACATCATCTGAAGAGTCAACCACATTAATTTAAAAATACTCAAAATACGAGTAACTGGATGATGCCAACAATGTAAACCCATAAGGGTTTACATTAAAATGACAGCAGCTTAAAGGATCCCATCTATAACCTCTAAATCTATCAATATGACACAAACATCATATTTGTAAGGCTCATGACAAATAAAAAAATGCACAGGAATCTTCAGCATGGAGGGAACACCATGTAGTTCCATTGCTGTTGTTGCTTATGTGTCCTTGGGAAATGAAAAGCAACTAGGCTGACTATTTACTCCCCTTGATTTTGATGTCAGAGAAAGTACTAAACCGTAAAGAAAACAAACTGAAAAATGAGAATGTAAACACAACTGTGTTCTAACGACTTCACATCTTAATGTCATCTGCATAGGGTTTCACTGCAGGAACTGATGTGCTGGGAGGAAAATCCCTCAGGGTGCATGCAGCACTTGGGAGCCCTAATACAACTCCCATCCAAAGCACGCTGCTCCTGCCCTCCCCCCAGACTCATCTCTGTTCATGCACACCCGTTTCCTATTTGATGCACTCCTGTGATCCTACCGCTGTTTCTGAAACATTGGCATTTAATCATTGCTTTTGTTAATGTCAGTGTTTTATACCTGGGGTGAGAATAAGATTTTGTCTGCTAATCCCAGCCTGTAGTCATATAAACCCACAAGAGATATGCTGAAGACAGAAGAGCTACATTTATTTATACTGTTAGAGGAAATGTCTTTTTCTTGTTTGGGTTGTGTAAGGCGAAGGAGAGGAAATAGGCTCGTGTGTCTGGTTTTATGGAGGGAGGATTAAGTGGCAAAACAAACCTACTGCCGTTTGCATGGATCTAAATAAAGGAACAAAAAAAAAGAAAATAGTCACAGAGCTTTTTAATAACACACAGTGGAGAAAACGACAAACAAGCTGCAAACAATAGTTGCTGCTTTTCTTTTTTATTGTCCCAAACCCTTGCTCCTTGACTGCATACTGTATCCACTGAATAAGACATTTACTATTGTGGCTGCAGTGAATGAATGTCCGGCCTTTCCCATTTATGGCAGGGCCTTTTAATCACCAGGGAGCAAATGAGCAGTGGAATTTATACTGGCCTATTGGTTTACCAGCATCCTCTCTTTTATGAAATATCATTTCCCTATCCTTCATGGGATGTATAGAAAGCAAAACAAAAAGGGATGGATTCTGAAACTCTGATTTACATTATGATAACTGAGATCAGACCCAATGTGTATTTTTTAAAACTGAAATAAGGTTTACAACACCACACAGCTGCTGAAGTAAGATCAGAATCAGACCAGCCACTGCCCAGGTTAAAACATCTCCCTCCTTTTCACCAATACAGTGACAGCAGAACTCAGACAACCCATGTGTTAAGTTACAGGGAGTAGCAGAGGGGAACTCTTCAGCTGGCCTGCTTTTGTTAATGCAATATACATTAGCCACATAAATGCTTTTGTCCATCATCAGAATTTCCTAAGGACTCTTATTCATATTTACAGCAATTAAAATGCTGCACATCAGTCTTTATAACCCAGTTTATTTGAAGTCGGTTGAATTAGATTGAAATCCCTAACTTCCATGGCAGGATGTGGCCATGTGTATAGAGTATGCTGTTCCCACAGCACTACAAAGTGGCAAACCCTCTCCTTTCATCTCCCTTCCCCTCCCCTCTGGACCTAGAACCACAGCACAGCCCCTGTGCAGGATGACATCCTGGAGCACCAGCAGCAGAGAGGCTCAGCTCTGGAGGTAAATGAGAGTTGGCCTAACATTTCCCTGGAGCTCAGAGCTAACACAGCTCACTCTCGTTTCCACAATTCATGGCCAAGCCCAAGGAATTTCTTTCCCAAACTTATGAGCCTTAACCAGACAGGAATGAAGCCAAATTCTCCTCATGGCTTTGAATCTGCTGAGAAAAAGCAGGTTATCACCAGATCATTATTTTAGGGGAAAGGGAAGATGCAGATTGAAACCGTTCTAGATACAAGTTCTTGTACTAGACAGCAGTGATTTGGGCTATGCAACAAGTTCTGCTGGGTTCTCTGGAAAGGTGAGGAATTAGAGAAGTCCTGCCTTTGCTTCTGGGATCAGAGAGAGGTTTTACTGGTGTGAACACTGTGGCTGAAATAAAAAAAAAAATGGAGAAGGGAGGAGGACCATTTTACCATTAGAGAGCTCACTGTCAAAGAAAAGAATGAAGTGGGAAGAAGTTAGTAACTAACATGCCCTGTGGCAGTCACAGAAAGAGAAGGGGAACATCAAAGCCCTGCAAATAAGAAACAAACAGGGACCAATCTCAGTCCCTCCACATGGGCACAGCTCCCTTTGAAGCCGGCTGGCAGAGACTTGTGCCAGGCCACAGGGCCTGGCCCAGCCCCACAGCCACTGCTGCTCCGGGGTGGGAGGCGAAGCGAGCTTCCGGCACATCCTGAGTCCCACAGACATGCGGGGATCGCGAAAGGCAACTTTTCCTCATTCCGAGTTACTCAGTTCCTAGCGGTGCACAGTTAGCCGTGCCCCATTGATCCCCACACACACTGAGGAAGAATGATGACCTGTGCAGACAGGGGACATGCATGTGCACACACGCCTGTGTGTGAAGACATGGCCTTGCTGCTGTTAGCAAGAGCCCTCCTTTCCCATGTATTTGTCTGCCTACACTGTCACTTTCCTGAATAGATCCCAAACCAGAGCATTTACAGCGAAACCTTATCTCCACAAATCTATTTATAACCCTTCTATGAGCTAAATTCCAAAGATTTTTTTCCCCATTTAAGGACATGAACCAGAAAATGTGGAAACAGGTGGGTTCCACTTTGCCTCACACCCTCCACAGCAAGTCCCATGGGAAATTCTCTTTATTTGTATTCTGTACACAAGAGGTTGTGGAAACACGCCATGATTTCCATTGCTTGAAACCTTCCCCTCCCATTTTCCCCACTGCAGTCCACCCCCAGGAGGTACAGTATTGAATGCTCCCATAACATGAAGTTGGGCAAGCAGACAAAGACTAGCAGCATGGCCAGGAGTTTCTGTTCCAAGCTGATGACACTCTAACAAGGCTGTCAGCAAAAGATGTCATCTTGCGGTTCTGGTACCTGCACAAATACTTCACTGGAGGATGCAACACTCTCAGGTGCAGCAAGTGCACTTATATCTGCAAATACTGGAGAAATCCCATCCAGGCATTTCAGCTCAGTGTCACAGCACTGAGCTTGGCCCACTTTCAACTGCTTTCACTGTGCTTCTGGGTTTTTATGCCTGCACTCTAAAAAAAAGAGTTCTAGGGAAATATGTAACTGCAAACAAGCCAAAATGTGTACGTTCTCACTAAGAAATAAATTAAAAATAAGGTATTCCAATCAATCAAAATTGAAATCAATCAAAAATAAGGCCAGTGCTTAAACTTGGATTACAGGATTACAAATTATTTATAAATGCTCAGTAGCCTCATGGGCTAAATAGAAAACAGCAAAGATTATCCTGAGGCCTTAAGACTCAAAAACAGACACACAGCCATTAGGTGACTCACCAGGTATTTATGACCACAGGAAAAAAAATCAAATGACCACAGCAGTTTGAGATCTGGCCTTCTTTTTCCTCTCCCTCTTTCCCTCATTTACCCAGTTATTTGCTACTGCAAGTCAGCAGAACAGACCCAGTGAGCACTTTGTTCTGGCTTCAGCACAGACCCCCTAAACACACCAGCAGGCACGATCTTCTGCTCAGGAGGTTCCAGTTAGCAATGCTTGAGAAGAGGGACTGCTAATGCTACTATTTGCTTGGCAGCCCAGCTGCCAGCCCCACACCACTTATCAGGACTATGCACAGATCCAAAGAAAAATGAAGTAGTTTCCTACTCTGGATGTAAACCATATTGCTAGCATAGCAGGGCTAGCAGCTAGCTGACAGCGCTACATGCCCTAATCTTGGTTAATCTAATTTGTTTCAAGAAAAGAACAAGCTCCCCCGGGGGTGGGAGGGATCCCAAATTACAATGTACTGTGTGTCCTTCCCCACTACGCTAGCTGAAATGTACCAGAGCTTTAGGAAAACCAAAGAGAAATAGTTACATAGTCCAACCATCCTATGACCTCAGTGTTCCACCCCAAAAGGTCAAACCTAATCTGATCTTCAAATGCCTCTGAGTCAAATTTCAGCCCTAGCAAAATTCTTGACAAACCGTTTGGAGGCATGCAACAGCCACAACCTCCTGGAGAGCACCAGCACCCCAGGAGAGGTTCTGGTGTGTAGGTGGGTGACTTGTTTCCAGCACAGTTGTGCTCCAAATCCATTCTCAGCAGCCCTAGAAACCCAGGGGTTTCAAACCACACAAGAGCTAGGAACAAAACCAGAAGCTGGCCCTTGTGTATGAACATTTCTAAAGGTGAGCAATCGAGTGAGGAACAGTTTTCCTGATATGAGCTTCCAGGAGGTAGTTACTAAGAGGAGACAATTTTAAAAGAATGGACGTTTTCTTTGAAGATGGACTCCTACTCTTTGCAGCCACAGGCCTGTCTGCCTCAGGCTTTGTGCAGCTGGAGCCCAACCCTGCAAGCTCCCCATAAAGCTCCCTGGAAAGGCAACAAGAGGCTCACAAGGCTATGCTTCGCATTCTGCCCAGTTACCTTTTTTGGTGCTTTCTTAGGTGCCCAGGAGAGTCCAGACAAGCCCTGCAGATGGACAGCTAATGCTACTGTCTGGCCCTCTCTTTCTTATGCATATATGGTTTCCCGTCCCTCTTGATGTGTAGTAATTAAATGCACTAAGCTGTCCCCTTAGCAGATAGAGGTTAACATCTCCACTGGTCTCTGGTAAAAATTTGAACATGAGCACCCAATTGAATGGGTTTCATGTGAGAAGCTACAGAGAAATCAAATTATTTTAAGTGGTCCCAAGGCATTCAAAATCCTGTTTGTCCTGCAGGAAGGAAGGGAGAGAGCAAAGGCTCACCTCTCTGCAATAGAACAGATCCCCTTGGGAAGCAAAACCTCTTCAGGGCAAGCAGCATTTTAAGCCTCCACAAGAGCAAGGAGTGGTTTTTACACACGACAACACAGATTAAGGTGTACAGCAGCACCACACAGAGCACGTGTACACAGTCACCTCTGCCAGACAATAAAAAAAGCTGAACCAGCATCAGCATTACCACAAGAATACAGGTTGCATTGCCCTTTTCCACCTGCACAAGCCACCCAAAGCCTGGAAAACCACAGTCACATCAATTAAGAGGTGCCCTAATGCACATCATTCAGAGTGGAATTTTTTTTTTTTTTTTGCTTTGGTTTTCATTCAAGCACACAAAAAAACAACTCCAACCCTTCTACTGTGTGGCAGTGTCTGGCTCTGCAGTGATCACCCCGTGCAGCAGGGCTACTGCTGCACACAGAGAAGGGCAAAACAGAGAGCACTCCTTGCCTGGCTTTTGATAGACTCTTCCTGGCATCTTACTCCTTGTGCAACAGAAGCTACATCCCAGCAGGCAGCCAGCAAAGGGAACCTTGCCATATCTTTCTGGTCTCACCAGCTGGAATCAGCAGCACCGATAATAACGCTGTCTAGGTTCAGATGGTTGCTGACCAGCATGTCTCCCTGCTGTGTATGGCCCTGGAACTGAGTCTTCAAGGAATAAGAAATCTTCATGTTTTAATGGACCTCAATTTTTCCTCTAGTGTCAGCCAGCAGAACTCAGAGGCACCCTTTCCTTTCAAATCACTTAGCTTTCAGTGATGTGATTGCGTGGTCTGCCAGTGCCAGGGAATAAATAAAAGCACTAGCAAAGTTACCCCTTTCTTAGGCTGCCCTGCGTCAGAAAATTACTGTGAGCATCTAAAGTGGCAAATACAGAAAATCCCTATTCTCCTAACGCACCCTTAGGCTACTCATTGTCAAAGAGCATTCAAACGAGACGTGACCCTCCTAGCATCAGAGTCTGCATCTGTTAGTGAAGGTATTGATTTCACCAAGACTAATCTAGTGAATGAAAGGTGTGGAATTGATCTGCTTGTCATCACATGCTGCAACAAAGAGGACTCTTCAAAAAATATATATTATTTCAATTTCATATCTTGTTCACAGGGAAGCACAAAGTGTTTCTCCCCTCACAATAGTTATTTAGCTATTATGTTAACATTTGCAGGCTTGCTATCAAAGATACCTGCCTATCAGAAGGCTTCCCAAAGAAAGGCAGACCTGCACTTTCGCAAGTATCTTGAGAACAGAGCTCAGTCCTGCTTTACTTTAAAGGCAAATTAATTTGGCAAATAGACTGCTTACTTCCTTGAAGCATCACTCCACTTGGTAATTTAGGTTAAAACAGTCTGTTTGATTGGTTTGGGTGTATGCAGTTTTAGAATCCCACCCTGTCTCTTGATGGCAGGAGAAAAGGGTATGACATTCATCTGGAGATGCTCGCACAGCAGCCTACTGCTGTATTTAGTGAGACTGAGAAAGAATGGATACAGGGTCTCAGGGTTCTTTGATGGCAATTCATTCAAGCACAATCATTCACAGTATGATATCTAAAATAGACAACTTATTGCAAATACATATTTTTCACAGAAGAAACACTCTCCCAGCCTACTTTCTTTGAGCTGCAGCCAAGGAGGGAACGGGTTATTTTCACAAACTGTTCTCCTATATGACTATTAGCAAGAGCAGAGTTCACAGATAGACAAAATTACATAAAAGCTGCATACTCTGAAAAGAAATAGTCCACAAAAAGTCATTTTAAGAGTTCTCTTGTTCAGTTTTCCATATGATATGTCATATGACATACGAGAAGAACCAACTCTAGCACTAGCCAGGGGTTGGCAGTTTGGTCAATGTCTGTCTCTCCCAAGTATCAGTCTGCAACTAGCATCATTCCTCCCTTCATTTTCCCAGCCCTCTCCCTGAGAAGTTCCCTACTGCAGAGAACACCATGCCAGCAGCAGCCAGCCTTGCACTATTTGCTGCAGACTACCCAAGCATAGCAAAGGAGCTGGAAAGGAGTGCAGCCTGCTCACCGGCTCTGCAAGCCATGGTCTGACTGACACCAACACAGAGCAAGACTTTTAAGAGCTCCAGTCCCACCCAAGAGCATTTTTTTCTCCCCCTTTTAGCAGGAAAGACAGTTTCACAGGAAAATTTCTGGCAGTGCGCTGCTGTGCATGCTGAAGGCTGAAAACAAAAACGGATGCTGTCTATTGTCAACAATATTTCTGTGAAAAGCTGCCATGACAGACATCTGCTGCAGCAAGCATCGGATCGGTTACGCTAACCAGAGCTTTACTCTATCCATATCAGTTACAGAGGGAGGCTGCCTTTGCAGTCTGAAAGCCCGAGTATTAAGTTGCAAAATAAAAGCAATTCACTGAGCATTACCACACCAAAGACCTTCTTATTGCAATTCCTTTCTTATATGTAAAGAAAAAATATGGAAATTGTAGGCTGTCGTCCCGCTGACAGTCCCGCTGCAGGATCCCACACAGAGTGGGACCCTGCCCTGCTCCCGGCGCCTTGCCCCGCATTGGAGTCTGCCAGTGGGTGAGTGAGCAGCCCTGCACAGCCCAGCACAGAACTGCCCCCTCGGCTCCCCGTGAACATCTGGACAGAGGGGCAACAGGGAGAGGAAGAGAGGAAAAAGAGTATCTGAGCCTCTCGGAGCGTTTCCACGGCTCGTCAGGTTTTGCATGCTGCTTAATCTCTAGCCACGACGCAAACGCAGTCAGACCAGCTCACTCCCCGACAAATACATATGGTAAGCCCTTACCTCTGCGGTGAAAAGTTTTCAACTAGTAGGAAGGAAATGAATAACTGGCTGCTTGGGCAGGAGCGCAGCAAGAAAGGCACACCAGCAGCCTCACACACAGCCCTATTCAATAAAACTACAGCCTTGCCTTGGCCCCTCCCAAAAGTCAATGCTAAGTGAATACATATCCCTTATGTTTACAATTGGCAGGCAGCGGTATGCATTGTCCTCAATTTATTCTAATAGGCAGCCAATGGCTACGCACAAGCCAAGGTGGGTTCAGCCTGCCTGCAGAGATGCCTGTCATTCCCTAGGCATGCTCAGGAAGCCACTCATCAGAAAACCAAGACCTAAAAAGCTCCGAAAATTCATGCAAGCTGCCAAAACTGTCTTGCTACATGCCCTTTTTTGGTTATCCTTAGCAGGGCCTCTGAAAGTAAATCCTCTGTCAGGAACAATCATAAGAAATGTTAATCTTGGAGAAAGAGGCTGTCTTGTTGAATGCAAACGGAGCTTAAAAAAGGAAGTACACTGAATGGAAAGGAGCACAGTAAACATACTTACTTTCTGCACCAGGTTTTTAAAAATCAAATATATAATTCCTCTATAGCAAAACTTTATTGTGTGTGTGTGTGTGTGTGTGTGTGTGTGTTTTTTAACGAGCACCACATGTAAGAGGGAACACAGAAACGCTCTGCTGTGCAAGCTTGATTCTGCAGAGACACACCAGTGGGAAAGGCACATGAAAGATGAGTTGGCAGGCTCCACAGCCTGCTTCCATCTCAAATAGTGCAACAGAAGTAACATATAGAATATCTCTGTTCTGAAAAGAAACTTTAAAAGGGATTCAGAATTACGACAATGATTCTTGGTAGTTGGAGGAAGGGGTTTCATTTCCAGGAGTACAGCTATTTCTCTATATATTTAAACAGGTTCATTTACTATAAAGGCAGCCTTACGTCTATATATTCTGTACAATACTTTTCAATATTTTTCATTAGCGTGGATAAAGGAAGTTTAGAATGTTTTTTTTATACTAATATTTATTTTAATTTCTTGTTTTTGTTTTTGTTTTGTTTTTTGCTTTTGGGATCATTATTGGTAACTTTTCCAAATTACAGACAGCTTAAAATGAAAGAACAGATGCAGACTGATGTGGGAAACAAATTAGCTACATAAATTAAGAAAGTGTGAAAAGAAATGTGAAAATTATTGCAGTGCACAGACCCTAACACATGTACCAGCCGCTAAGCAACGCTGAAAGACAAGTGCTGACTGCTCCAGAGAACAGGATTCCAGACCAGGAGATATTCTGCAGATTCATATTTGACAATAACATACACAAAACCAGTTAGGGTGAAAATATGTGTAAGATGACTTTGCAGCTGAGCAGGCTAAACTATTTTAATGCCTTTCTGGGTCTTTATTTCTGGTCACTGGGCCCCATGGATTTAGTCACATGTGTAATGCAAGAAGGATTCAGTCCACAGACAGTAAACTAATCTTTACAACACAAAAAATATTTAAAGAGCCAAAACTCTGCAGATTTACACCAAGCAATCCCAATTTTACAGTGCCATTTTAAATTTCACAACCTTATTAGAGGAAGTAAAAAAAAAAATGTTGCTGGATTTTAGAAGGCACTTTTTTTTTTTCTATAGCCCTTTGGAAACTCTCTAATGCCAGATGTCTCCCATTATGTGAATATGATGGCTTCAAATATTAAAAATAATATATACAGTACGTATATAGATTGGTTTGCAGGATTTACTAAACTATAGAGAACAATATATGTGTTCTCTGTCATTCCATTAACTACAGAAATTATTAGCCTATGTGTTGATGACCAAACAAAAAGAGGAAATAGCATTGCTTAGAAAGAAATGACAAATTCATACTGGATCCTACCATCTTCCAAGATTTTCAGAAGGTAAAACATTCAAAAATCCAGGCTAAAGAGTAAATAGGTTTAAGGGATGCTGATGGGCAGAGCAGAAATCTGGATGTGGATGCCTCATCCCTGGAGACACTCAAGGTCAGGCTGGATGGGGTTCGGAGCAACCTGATCTAGCTGTACTTGTTCCTCTTCATTGCATGAAAGTCGAACCAGATGGCCCTTAAAGGTCCCTTCCAACTCAGACAATTCTATGATTCTGTGTTAGATATAGCTCAAGATTCTTGTTCCTGCATAACCACCAACTGTTGCAGCCTCAGTGCCCACTATAACAGGGAGCTAGCCTTCCTAAGGCTGAAAGGAGCTGTGTATTTTGAAAAAGACTTGGCATGAGTTTTGATGCTCCCTTGTCAAAGCATCCCAGATGCAGCGTTCTAGGTCACTTTTCCATCAAAATACTTCAAAAAGTCCAATTTTGCCCCGGGGAAATGGCATCATGAAAAGTAAAGGTTTCATCCTTCTAGCTGAGCTGAGTTTCACCTGGAGAAACTTTTGGATTTCAAGACTTAAAACTTCCAAACCAATGAGCTAGCACAGATCTCCTGGAGATATTCTTGAGAATCTGAGCTATTGAGAATGCTGATTTAAATTTCTAGTGGATGTCCCATGGCATCCTATGACCAGGAGCAATCTGCAGATGGCTGCTGTAAATACACAGTTATAATATGCCTAAATCTAAAACAGCAGGAACTACCCTGGTAGTCCTTGCCCTCACCACCAAGGTTGCCACTCTATGCACAATTTCCTATCCCCTCCGGTTTGACCCTGACAATCAAACTCTTTGTGTCACAGCACAATGTGCTGAAAATAGCACAAGGCTGAAAACCTTTCTGTGTCTGAAGATTCCAACTCCTGATTTATGACTGCAGATGTAAGACATTGAAAAAACAGCAAGTGTAGAAATCAGGCCCCAAAACGAGGCATCAGTATTAAAATTGGTCTTATCATGGGAAGTAAGGGCCCTGCAATGTTCATTGCTCAGCTCTTGAGATGATAACTCAAGGCAAGGGTAGGACTGCTGGCAATAAGAGCCAAAGCATTTATACGTGCTGAGCTGCCGAAGCATTCTCAGAGCCCAAGCGTGCAGTCACTCTCTCAAAGAACCATGTTGGAAATACCTGGAAAACTGTCAAGACTATCATTCTCTAAGGTTTATCAGTTTTTCCTATGAAGTTTACAATCAAAAGCTGAGGTAACGTTGTGGTCTAGAATGGACCTGGGAGACAGGTCTGGTTGCTGCATGCTGCCACTGCAAAGAGCTTACATTTTGGCTCCACAAAGCCCTCAAGGCTCTGCCAGGAGCAGTGACCATGGGCCACTGGATTATTGCTGCTCCAGTCCTTGGAGTGCCCTCTTCCCAAGGCAACTGTGCAGATAGAGCTGTGCTCTCTGTCTGGGAAGCATTTAGGGTATTTGGGAAGGATAACTTTTGGCTTTTTAAAATGAAGTCACTTTTTGTTCTTGAATTTCTTGGGTTTTGGTTTTTTTGTTTTTTGCCTTGGCGTACATTACTGCTCCTGAGTAGCACTGAGTCTCAGACAACCACTGCCACTGCAGCATGTGTAGCTGCCATTTTGGACTCCAGAAACAAAAACCAGGTACATCTCCACCCCAGCACATTCCCACAATACAGCAAGATACAAAAATGCAATGGAGAAGACAATTCTTCCAGTTTGTTTCCAGCCCATTTAGCCATTACCTCATATCCCCAGAATCTCATGTTTTGGTGGCTGCCACAGCTATCAGTGGATCTAACTGTCCTACTGCTCACAGCACATCTTTAGAAGTTAGCTTCCATGCTGTAACTGGTACAGATGCTCTGTGTTTACCAAGGTGCCGCTTAAGAGAAACATAGCATTGAGGTTGGTGTTGGGAGTAACTGACCCTCTTCCCCAGCACAGTAACAGACACAGGCAAGCTCCTCTGGTCCCCAGAAGGGCACAGCTTCCCTAGGGATTGGGTCAGGCGAAAAGCATGCTCAGAGTAATGCCAGACTAGGAGCAGCCAAGCTTGACATTGACCTATGCTCAGTGGTCTCCACACCTCGGTCAGCGCAGTACAAGAGGTAGGTGCACACTCTCTATCAGATCTGTCTTTTTTTCCTCCCTTGGTACAATACAGAAGTCATCAAGGCAACATGCTGTACATCTTATGCCAGCTCACACCTCCCCTCCTGCTGCAGGCTAGAGTGGAGAGCGTGGCTTGGCTCTCTGCACGTCTTCTCATATCCCCTCATAACAGAGAGAGCACAGTGTGTGTTCCCCCAGACCCAACAGATGAATTCTAAATGATGCTATGGCTGTGCTGTTTCCACAGCTCATCTGAGGTCAGTCAAACCTTATATACAGAGGATATAGCCCAGATGGCAACACTCACATCTGCGTGCGTCTGACATGAAGGTGAGTAAGCTGAGATTTGTGAGCAAGCCACCCAGCTGGCAGGTCTGTCTGGGGGACTGCCTCTAAGCGCATGAGGGAGAGGCCCACACACAGTGAGCAGATTTGATCATCCTTCTAGTTACCTCCTGGGCACAGGCAGGCTTCTTCTATATTAGAGAAGCAGAGGTAACTTTTTAGGAAAATTTTACACATGTTGCTTCAGGCAATATACTTCGGTCTGGAACAGCACAATCCATAGGACTTCAAATCCATGAATGCATTCAAAGTGGGTGTAAAAGCTACTACAAAAGAGAGCAGAGGAATATGAGTGTTTCTCCAAATGCAGGGCTACGTATGGTTAGTCAGAAGTAAAGAGCTAGCGCTGTTTAGACATAGTAACAAGGACTGCAGTGTGTAGATAAAAGAGGGATATGTATCTTTCTTAACACAAATGCCAGCTTGTCTCCCTAGGGCTCTTTTGCGTTCAGTGGAAGAGACAGATCTTTCCAAAGGGCTATTCGCATCATGTGTGTTGGCAGATCCAGGAGATCCACTGATAAACAGGAAACTTGAGGCATGAAGCCCCTCTGTCCAAAATGCTGCAAATCCCCCACAAGCAGTACAGACTGTGTTCGTTCTCTTTCCTTATTGAAAGGCATTCGAAGTCTTCTGCTTCCTAACAAAAACAATACATGAAAAGGCCAATGGATCCTGTTTAAGGTACAGGAATCAAGCATCACGTCATGTATCAGTCCATGCCATGATAACCAACCAAGGGATGCAGTACAGAAGGTGGTACCAGTTTCAGCTTCCACAAATGTACCGAGAAAGAAGAGACACTGCTGGTATGGGGAAGGTGTTGCACCATGAGAACAGGGACCATTCCAAAGTTTCCAACAGCCCTCCCTCACCTTGGGTCAACTAAATGAAACAGTAAGCATATAATTATGTGTCATTCCCGTTCATTTTGGTGTGGAGTATCTGCCTATTTCTGCTAGGTGTGGTATTCTATTTCTCTTGGTTTAGCCAAGCATAGCATATTTATGCACTAAAAGAAATAATCAAAACAAAAAAGGCATCCCAAACCTTTTGGAAAGTAACAGTCTTACCCGCAGCAAGAAGAATTAATCATGGACACTGTGACTTTACCTTTCTAAAAACAAAACAATCAGCATAGTGGCCCATGTTCCAAAGAAAACAGAATACCTGCACATTTTCAGTATGAAAATAAGCATAGCTACAAGCACACAGTGCCCTCCAAAGAATAGAGACCTCACAGCACTTTTACTCATGAGTGGAAAGGGGGAAAAAAAAGCTCTTCTGGACTGCTTTGGGAAGCAGGACATTTACACACTTTTTCTGCAGGCTAACATATGGTAAGAGAACTCTGCCCTCAGGGACACTTCTTTTCCTGAAGGGCATGCCCACTTCTCTTACATAAGCTATGAACAACAGATGTGTATCTTTTTCCCCAAACACCCTTGTTTTCCATTGCCAGACATGAAAAATTATGTGCAATGAAATTAACAGTGTTCAGAAAAATTGTGCACATTCTCAGACTGGTTTGAGAAAAATCAGTATATCTGCTCAAAAACAATGGCACTGCATACACTCCTTCTTTACAAGATTGGCATTATTTTGAGTATTGTTTTCCATGCAGAAAAGATGGTACCATCACTTACTTTAGCAACCGAGCTACCAATTGCACCAATTGTACCAATTTTGAGGGTGAGGCATATTCCTTGGCCTTGATTCTCCTCTCACTTAGACTAGGGTAAACCAAGTGTCAGCCTAATAAAATCAATATTGTCTGACATAACCCATTGTTACAATGTGAGAAACAGGCCATTTCTGCTCTGATGCTAATAAACTATTCAGCTTCAGCAGTTTAGTTCAGGCAATAAGCAAAGGTTAGTTCTCGGTTATTAACTTGGACTAAAATGAAAAACAAAACTTCACTGGGCAAACTCCATTTAAGCTCTACACATGTCCATGTCTGCAAACAATGCTTTTGATCTTCTCCTACGTCTGCTGCGCAACTCTGGCTGCTGTAACAGAGTTCAACACTTCCAGCTGCTTCTCCATGGCTGTGTCCTTAGGAGTGGAAAGCCATGGTAGGGAGCAAGGCACATCAGGCAGCACTAGCCAACAAAAATCTCTGCTCCTGCACTGTAGTGGGCTGTGGTTGAAAGCAGGTAGAAACAAGAACAATAGCAAGGAAGGAATACCTATGCCTTTTTATAGATGGGAACCAGATACAAAAGGGATCCATGTAGATCCAGATTAGATCCACATAGGTGTTCAAATATTCAGCTCTTATTTATGCAGTTCATAAAAAGAAAGGACTTGTCAGATATGTCAGCAGGCAGAGCACTAAGCAGAATGAAAGAGTGAAGACTGGAGGGTGCAAGGGCACTGAGACCAAATTTTCACATTCCCATTGCTATTATGTGCAGTATGGCAAAGCTGTACTATCTGAGCTCGGAAATAACCAGTTGTGGCTTTGTGCCATACTCTAAGCATGCATATGTTGTGCAAGTGCTGCACGATAGAACAAAAAACAATAAAGTTGTTTAAAATGAAATCTCTAGTGACCTCCATCACACCCTCTTAGCTTGTGCATGCAACAGCAGAGCCATGATAGGAAGCCAACTGGAGCTGACTGTAGCTGTGCCAAAGCAATACAGTGGTTCTGTAGATGGAGTTACAGGTGTCAGTCAGAATACAGCCCTCCTTCAATCTTCCAGCCGCATACTCCCTCTGGAAAGAGCAAGCCTTTGCCACTTCCTTGGAAAAGCCAAAATTCTGTCATCACCACTGACAAGGAATCTATAGGAAAGAGTAGCAGGCACAGAGAGAGACTCAACAGCAGTCTCAGACATTCCACCTACCCAAAATCTCCATCTGCCCTTGGGTTTATCCAGTGGAAATAAGAGGAACTGCAACATCTACCTCAAGAGAAATGAAAAAAGTGGAACCAGAAGAGGAAGCAAGTGAAGTAACATTAGCAGTACAGTCTGTCTAATACTAGGAACCAAATCTGAGATTTGGATATAGGAGTGCAGCGAGTCTCTAACATTCATCCAGCACAACAGACTGCCAAGCCATGTTGTCGCAAAGTTGTGAAAGAGATCACTAAATAACTATTCCAATTACAGTACTGCCTGATAATCTCAGCTGGTAGTCAGTTTTCCATGCAGTAGTCCCTCTGTTTGTCCCACAGCACAAGGATGTGGGAGATGCCTACGCAGGTGGGATCCCCAGATACACAAATGTTCTTTCACAGGCATGGCTCCACTCCTGCAACCCTAGGAAAGCTTGAAACCTAGCATGAGTTTCTCTGAAGAATATGGCGTGGTGGAATGCCTTTCCCTGCTCCCTTGTCTTCTGGAAAGAGGGATTGTGGTTTTGTGTTAATTATTCAGCATGACATTTGCTCTTCTCCAAACCTAGATGACACACCCAGCTTCCTTTTTAGAGTGCTGGGTAATGTCTTCTGTCAGGCAATTTCCTGTAGAATCTGCCTTTAAATTAAAATTAAATATGAAATAATAAAAAAATGGGACCAGTACAGAAGCTTCCCTGCTTTGTATTTTGAAGTTGTAATTCATCGTACATTTCTTACCCCCTTAATTTTTCCAATATGTCTCAATTGTCTGTATTGACAAATGAGCATGGCAGAATTTCTAAAGGGCAAATTATCAGAGGGCAGCTGGGGCTTTGAACTGCAGAGAGCTATGCTGACTGTCTATGTGAGCTAAGCCACTGGCAGAACACGTGATGAGGTAATTACAGAAGTATACAGGAAAGAGGACTAACAGCTCATATGTTTCTCATAGTTTTGGTCTCTAGTTCCTCCATGTTCAAAATAGGTTTGCTTCCAAGAGATTAAAACTACGCTTTGCTGTGCAAATGGTATAGACACAGTTCATCCTACAGTTGGGGTTGATGCAGGATATGGCTTGGTGCTTTGAGCATATCGAGTCAAACCTGCTTTGGTCTGCTCCTTGGTCAGAGGATGGAATTGAAAGTACTAGGTTTAGTTCTCTAGGCAGGGGTCACGCTTACCTGAAAAATTACATTGTGACCTTATGGCTCTCCCGTAGTCAGAATTCATCAAATCCTTATTAAAATATTTGACCTCCTGAGTGGCTCCAATTTCCCTTTGGCCCTTCCCTTTCCAGAATGGCCCATGTTCACCTTCTATGGCATGCTCTGAAAGCCTGGAGATTAGTGTAATTCTCAACACACTGACACACGCTCATCCAGTGCAAATGTCCTATATTTTCTTCCTATTCTTAAAGGGCAGAAATCACAAAAAGTCAATTTTTCTGTTATTTGTTCTCTCAAGACTAATTCACAGCAAATGAGCACTGTCAGCTGTATGGAGTGCACAGATATCAGTTAGAAATACCTTATGCTACCAGAACAATTCCCACTCAGCCCTTTGAATTTATGTTTCAAGCCCTTTCTTAAGTGGTCATAATGATCTTCCTCCAGTTCTGTTTCAGGTGCAATGGAAATGTGACGCTAATGTAATGTTCCTAGCAGGTTTCTGGAATTCTTTGGTAGGTAATGGTATCTCATCAGATACCATTTCTTCAGACAAGCCATATAACATCAAGGAACACTGCAATGCTCCTATGCCCTTTCGCAGCGGTAATGGTAGACACAAGGATTACTCCCAGATAGCTTGAATAGCTGCTGGAAGGAAGAACTGCTTATCTTCTTTAGCAACTGCAATGTGAACATGGCAACATATGCAAGTCACAGGTTATTTATAGGTATAAAGCATGTTCTTTGCCATCACACATGCTCTGTTTTATATTTTACCACAAAAGATAAGCATGAGGATGCCCATATGATTCACATGTTCAGAGTATCCCTCTCAAAGCACCTTAGCTGAGCAAAACGGGGTTCTCAGAAAGCATGCAAAGCTCAAAAAAAAAAGCAGTCTTTGAAAGTTTGCACTTTCTCTTTTTGAAAACAAAAAAGATGCATCTTTAAGAACATTTTGCAGAGCAATACATTTTCCTGTAAATAAAATAACTTATTCTTCCATGAAACTCTCGATTATATATATGCTGCTCTTTACTAAGTTAGCACCATTACCACATTCTTCTCATTGCTAATGCTCAGCTTCACACACTATTAGGAGAGATTCCCAGTGCTGCAAGTTTAGACCCTGATGATGTAAGCCAGTCAGCAATGGGTTATGGTTAATATCTTTATTATTTTCAGTCACAAAGATAACTTCCATAAACAAAAAATAATCGATGAACTTTAAGCACAAATACAGGAAGAATTATGTGTGCTGTTACAAAAGTCTTTTCATTGCTGTTAAATGCTTTAGGGTAAAGAAAACGGACCTCTTTGCCAGAATCTACCACATACAGTATTCTAACCCTTGAGATAAATATGCACGTGCCACAAGACAGAGCTTCTGCTGAGCATCAGAATGCATGCAAGCATTCCTAACTAAAAGCTATTGTTTGCATTCATTCTAAGTATCACTTGCCTTTGACATTTTCCAGAACTTAACACGCTATTACATCACAAGCAAAAAAAAGTCAGTTGATTAGTTTCCTAAGAAGTGGCCTTTGTTTTAAAGAGGAACAGTTTTTAACGTGGAACAGAAACATGTTGATGCATTTGGTTGAGATCTTTTAGTTCAAAGCTAGTCTCAAATACTCCATTTTTGACTGAAAAAAGTACTGTTGTTTGGGTTATTTAATTTGGCTTCTGAGCAGTTACTAGATGATCTTTAAAGCCCCTTTTAACCCAAACTATTCTATGATTCTATGTTATGCAAATGAATGCTTGCTAAGAATCACAAGTTGTTCCCTTACCCGGATTCTTGAAATGAAAATATCAGAGAAAAACATCTTGTCCCAATCTGTCTGACTGATTTGTTCATAGAATCACAGAACGTTAAGGTTGGAGAAGATCTCCAAGATCATCTAATTCAACTGTCTACCCACCACTAATGTCACCCACTAAATCATGTTCTTTAGTACCACATCTACATGTTTCTTGAACACCTCCATGGACAGTGACTCAACCACCTCCCTGGGCAGCTCATTCCAGCGCCTGACCACTCTTGCAGAGAAGATTTTCCTAATATTCAAACTGAACCTCCCCTGGCACAACTTGAGGTTATTCCCTCTTGTCCTCTCATTAGCTACCCTGCAGAAGAGGCTGACCTCCATCTCACCTCAGCCTTCTTTCAGAGAATTGTAGAGGGCAATGAGGTCTCCCCTGATTGTCCTCCTCTCCAGACTAAATCCCCGTTCCCACAGTCACTCCCCATAAGACCTGTGCTCCAGACCCTTCAGAGCTTCATTGCCCTTCTCTGGACACAGTCCAGCACCTCAGTGTCTTTCTTGTAGTGCTGGGCCCAAAACTGAACACAGTACTCAAGATGCTGAGTACAGGGGGACAATCACTTCCCTGCTTCTGCTGGCTACACTATTTCTGATACAAGCCAGAATGCCATTGGCCTTATTGGCTACCTGAGCACACTGCTGGCTCATGTTCAGCCAAGCACTGACCAACAGCCCTGGGTCCCTTTCCTCCACATAGCTTTCCAGCCACTGTGCCCCAACTCTGTAGTAACACATGGGGCTGTTATGACCAAAGTGCAGGACCTGATACTTGGCCTTGTTGAACTTCATCTCACTGGCCTCAGCCCAGTGATCCAGTCTATTCAGATCCCTCTACAGGGTCTTAATACCCTCAGGTAGATCAACAATTCCTCCCAACTCAGTGTCATCTGCAAACTTACTGAGGGTGCACTCAAACCCCTTGCCCAGGTCATCAATAAAGATATTGAAGAGGACAGGCCCCAATAATGACCCCTGGGGAGCCCCACTCATGACTGGTTGCCAGCTGGATTTAACTCCATTCACCAACACTCTCTGGGCCCAGCTCCCCAGTCAGTTTTTCACCCAGCAAGGAGTGTACCTGTCCAAGCCACGGGCTGCCAGCTTCTCCAGTAGAATACTGTGGGAGACTGTGTCAAAGCTTTTGCTGAAGTCAAGGTAGACTAGATGGACACCAGATCAATCTCTGACAGACCTTGAAGCAGACAATGTAACAGTTAAGTTTCTAGTTGTAAAACCAGGCATGGAATAGCTATACACAGCAGAACATACAGCTCTGTTATTCAAAATATTGCATCCAGTATATGTCAGGAACTCATAAAATCGGTGAGATTTGTTTATTCTTGTCAGCCCATATAACCAGTGCTTACTCCTCAGTTTGCACTGCACTCAGCTGCAGAATCCCAGAGGCATTCACTGGGCCCAGCATTCATCTGAAGACATGAATAGCTGCTGTGAAATACCAGCAAGTGCAATCTAAGTGAAGAAGTCATACGCTCCCTCACACAAGATGCAAAGTGTTCCATTCCCTACCTACACCAGTGAGGCACACTGGTGTACTATAACTATAAACTATTATTTGCTCAATGTTATGAATGGGTAAAATGCTATTCAAAAAATTCTCTGCCCTGGTCAAAGTCCCAGATGTCTGTTTCATGGGAAATGCCAACATTTCAGAAGTATAACTGATGTAATTATTTATTTGGAAACAAGACCAAAAAAATCCAATTAAATACAATTTTGGAATTACATTTGCTTGACAATGACATCCTTTCTAAATCCTCACTGAGCTTTATATTAAAATCAGATAATTAATAGATGAATGTCAGACAACATGCTATGCATACTTTCAAAATTTCTTCAATAATGTTTAGACAAAATTTATTCTTGTGAAATACATTCCCACAATACTCAAGAAATCTATTTTAAAAATTTAGTTTCTGCAGTAATATTGATAATTTATTGTTTACTACAGCCTCTTTTTGAAATCACAAAGGACACACAAAGAAGCAGCCGCTAATATCCAGAAAAGTGTTTAGCTTAAGATTTTCTGTACAGTGACCAATTTCCCCATTGCTTAGTTATTACTGATTATAAAAATCATGAGGTACAGGTTCTGGCTTTTGGACGTGAACTTCATATGCTCAGAAGGAGTAGAAAAAGACATTTTGATTTTTTTTTCCCCAGGAGAGAGAAGATTTTTATAATGTCTCTTAAAAATATATATTTGTAGTTACATAGTGTAACAGTATGGGAAATTGGGATCGCTTATTGTTTCAAGCCCAGGCCACCCAAGATTTGAGAGGGTTTGGCAGTTCTCAGAATACATCATATGAGACACTGGTGAAAACAGACAAACAAAACAAAGACAACCCAGATGGCTGTGCTTCCCCCAGTTACAAGGGAAAACCATCAGAGAGAGGCCCTTTCCCACACAGAAAACATTTCAGATCAGATATTTTAAGAATGTCCATCTTTCATAAAGTCTTTCCACTGATTCTATTTTTATCAAAAATCATGTTTTCCTCTTAATTTTCTGCAAATAAATTTATGTGAAATCTGCAGGAAATCTCAAAGAAAAACTCACAAGAATTTTCCCCAGTCTCTGTTTTCTGTATGCCTTTAACAGATGAATATTAGATATGGGAACATATAAGGACAGAAAATACAGTTCCTTGGACTTGACCATGTGCGTAGACAGTTCAGTTATCTCTGAATTTTCTGTGGCTTGTTACATTTATTTTTATGTTAGTATAGAACTGTTCATTTGAGGTATATTTTATGCCCTCTGACTGAAAAATCATGAATATTTGTAAAAAGTACAGAAAACAGTCTACCTTTCTCACAATATTCCCTAATAATAACCATTCTGATTTCCAAAGTCACTCGACCTTCACTCAGCTTTAGTACATCCTTCATGTTTAAAGCCATGCATCTCTGCAAGCACCCTTTCCTACCTCACTGCCGCAAGCTCAGATCCAAACTCTGGGCAGACCTTATCAAACACAGTTGGAAGGCCTGGTATATGGTCAAGGAAGGAGGCAGAATTTTGACTCAGTAATTACTTTGGTACATGACTACATGCCCTAAGCAATGCCTTACCTGTAGCTATCTATTCTGATGCACAGATTTGCCCTACCCACTCATTATTTCTAAACAACGGTGAGAATTTATGCATAGCACTGCTTGCCAACAAACATCATCACAGTTTTGTTTCGTTTGTATTTTTTTCATGGAACAAACTTCCCCAAACTGTATACCACGGCTGTAACCATCTGCACACCCACAAATACACTCTCTAAACTGAGTTTTCATTCATCTTTTTGTTATCTTTCCTGGCTTTATAGCCTATAAATATTCCACTCTCAAACAATCATTCTCTGGAGACAGGAACACCAGGGTTGCTACCTACATGAATTATTTCTAATCTTTGTTTAGCTTGTATGGCAATCAGGAATATTAAGTTTGTATATAATATGACTAGGTAGTGCATAGAGGAAAAAAGACATTTACAAAATCTGCTAAAGCTACAGAAGACATCTAGTCTATCGAACATCTAGGCAAGGGTTAGGGAATCCAAATCCCTCCCACTATAAGAGAAGAGCAAGTTCAAGAGCACCCAGTGAGATTGAATGTGTGCAAGTCTATGGTGCCAGATGACATGCATCCCACAGTCCTGAAGGAACTTGCTGATGTGGCTGCCAAGTCACCCTCCATCACAGCTGAGAAGTCATGGCTGTCAGGCAAAGTCCCAGTGACTGGAAAAAGGGAGAGATCACTCTGATTTTCAGTAAAGGTAGAAAGGAAGATCTGGGGAACTACAGGCTGTGAGCCTCACACCTGTGTCTGGGAAGATCACAGAACAGATCTTCGTGGAAGCTATGTTAGGGCACATGCAAGATGAGGAGGTGATCCATTCCGCCAGCACAGCTTCACCAAGGGCAGATCTGGTGGCATTCTACGATGGAGTGATGGCTTCAGTAGAAAAAGGAAGAGCAACTAACATCATCTACCTCAATTTCTTTAAGGCCTTTGACATGGTCCCACACCACATCTTTATCCCTAACCTGGAAATATATGGATTTGAAGGGTGGAATATTCTGTGCATAGGCAATTAGTTGGATAGTTGCAACCAGAGGGGTCTGTCATGCAGATGCTCTATCCCTGGAGGCATTCAAGGCCGAGTTGGATGGGACCCTGGGCAGCCTGATCTGGTGGGTGGCAACCCTGACCACAGCAGTGTTTGGAACTGTGTGGTCTTTAAGGCCACCTCCAACCTAAGCCATTCTACAATTCTATATTAAATGACCTATCCATTTTATTACTGTCGTATGTGCAGCATGGGCACAGGAGTTAATCCATGCCCGGGATTTGTGCAAAGGTAGGTCATATGTGCAGATGACCCAGTCATTAAGCTGTGGTAGAGCAACAGCAGTTGTCAAGAGTTGCCGTTCTGTTTCAAACTCAAGGAACCTGCTGGTCATTGACTCGGTAATGGCAAAGAGGTTCAGGTTATATCAAGTTAGTGTGGCTAATTCCCAGGGTAAACAAGAGGGAGGAGAAAAGAGCCTTAAAATGGCTATTGGAAGAGCAACCATTACCACACAGGTGTCTAACCTTTTGTCTTTCCTGGGCTGCAGTAAGTGAAGAAGAATTGCCGACGTCTGCATCCACAAAGGTTGTTCCAAAAGTAATGCCTCCTATTTATTTCCTTGGAAATTACAACGAATATAAAGAGCACAACAGCACAATTTAATTGAGCAGATTCTCACCTACAAATCACTCTTTTTTTAACAGTCACCACCATTAGCTATACATTTTCATCAGTGATGAACAAGAGCTTCCATGCTGCACTTATAACAATCTGCACCAGTGGAAGTGACCCACTGTCACCACCGTTGAAACACACCTCTCACGGCCTCACTATGCTCACATCCACTGTGTAGTCTCCATAAACATTCAACAAGCATCAATGAATGTCAATAGGTATCATTTTTTCAACATGGAGGCATTCAGTTGCACACCTTTGCTTTGTACACGCTTCCATGTCAGATGCCATTCTGTCAGACTGCCCCTCTGCTCCAATCTGTCACATAGCAACAAAATGTAACAGAATATTGTTGGGAAGGTTCAACCTCTAACGCTGTACCACCAGTATCCACCTCTGAGGTCATGGGCCAACATCACACACAGAATCAACAAGTTTAAAGGTCAATGGGCTACTAAGCTAAAAACAGCAGCTAAATACACATACTACTTAATGGAACAGCTCCATTAACACTGTAGCTCTGCTGCTGAGTGCTAACTAGCAGTACAATGTAATGTTATCATGTCTCCAGTGAGTACAAGAAATTATTTACAAATAAAAGCATTTATTTCAGATATCATACATACTGGGAATAAATCAGTCAAGTCAGACAATTTCCACCCTCTTTCCTTTTTAAAACATTTGAGCTGTACTTGTTAAAAATATTTTGTTCCTGGTTTCATCACTACTAAGCTACACCGTCTCTTTCCACAGGAGTACAGAGCCTAAACCCTTCAAAAATGCATAGCTCTGCTTCTTGCCTGTTTCACGCTTCCTCTGGACACAGTGAGCACATGAGAAAGTCTTTCAGCCCAAACAGTTACAAACAACACTGTAGACAAAGATGTAGAAAGAGATGTAGAAAGATGCCTCAGATGCATTTCTTTGATCACTAAAGCCCTTAGCAGAGTATCAAGTACTTCAAAGTATATGCCTAAGGAAGACATATCTACCAATATTTTTAATTTAAAGAATAACAGCAGATCTTCCAGCCAGCAGGCTTTGCTCAGTCAAGTAAATCCACTTCCCTAACATTCTCTGTTAATTCTCCCACAAGTCTTTGTGCTCCCCCAGGATACCCAACAGTAGTTTACCTATTACAAGCAGCGTCCAAAGGGTGAAGAGTTGCTAACAAAATATTTCAGCAGGAATATGCACAAAAGAGTAATTCTCAGGTGAATTATCACTTCAATCAGCAAAGCTTAAATTTGTATTTCAGTTTAACGTTGTTGTGTTTCCTCTGTGCTACAGCAGAAGTAAACATCTCCTGCCACTGACCAGAGGTGTAGATGAGGCGAGTCCAGACCCTGCTCTAATTAGCCTGGAAAAGTCTGGGAGAAAAAGCTGTGTCCTGAAGCAGGGGGGTAGAGACTTGAGCCAGTCTCTCCCAAGTCCTAGTACCTTAGCAACCCAGCTTGTCTCTCCAAAACAGTACCTTTTGCCAAAATAGAAACACTCCAAAGTTTTGGTCAAAATTGTCATGTGCTACTAGGGGCCAGTACAAAAGCAGGGGTAGGGGGCCACCAAGGTCAGTGCAATTATGTATTTAGATAGTGTAGAGTAGCATATAATTTACTTTCTTAAAACAATAGCTATTTTCTTGCTCCACAGATGCTGCTCACTCAACCCCAGACACCTATTCTGTGAGTTAGACACATGGTGAGAGCTGTTTATGCTGGTCACATCCTCTGTGTACAACTTTTATGACTTTTTTAGCTTTTTATTGTTACATATTTGGCTATCATAGCACTTGAGTGAGGCTGGCTCGCCTTAGCATAAATCAAGTGGGACAGTAGTGAGTGATGAAGGATTTTATAACTCTAAGGAACTGGCTGAACTCTTTTTCCCTGTTGTTTTAAGATATTTCTATTCCCTCTCCTGAAGGTGAAGAATACTACTCAGCAAAGGAAAGCTGGACTTTTGTCTTCCCTCACCCCTGTGCATGGAGTTTCCTGGGATTATTTTCAGCTTTGTCTCCTTCCTTAGAAAACATGCACGCAAATGTGACAACTAAGAATAGACAGACTAATTCTCTAGATACAATATCCTCTTCCTGTTAAATAAACAGCACACATAGATTTTCAAGTTGATTGATTTTTGAAACTCTTGGATGACTGTCTGTGATTTATAGGACTTCTCAGGTGGTCTCCCATCTAGACATCAGCAACACTGAATTTATTTATTTATTTATTTTGCCTTATAAAGAGAAGGAAGACGCTTTCTGCCCAATAAAGGTGAAGATCAGCTCTCCAAAGGCCTCCAATTTTATTGTGTTTGGGACACTATTTTTCATCATTTCACTTGCCTTGTTCCTCGTCTGTCACATTCAGGCCTTATTATATTCAGTGCAGACTCCAATAGGACTCCCCACTGGAGATGAGAGAGTTAGACAGCCCACAGCTAGCAGGACTCCACTATGAATTTAAATTTCTCTGGGGCAGCATTCAGGACTTACAGAGAGCCATGCTCTGGACTCTAACTGGAAATAGTGTCTTTACTTTGAGACTGCAAAGATAAGAAACCAAATGCAGTTTCTATCCAAGTCAGCAAAGACCAATTCTTTTAATTACTGTTATGTATTCTGTTAAAAAAATTGCATTTCTTCTGCTATTTCTTCTGCTCGATGTCAAAAGGAAAGGGGGAAAGAGGTCTGCATGAATGAGCAAGGAAGTCATGGATAAGCTAAAAGGAAAAATGAGGTCCATGAAATGTGGAAAAAAGGCCTGTACACCTGGGAAGAATATAGGAATGTTGTCAGGGCCTGGAGAGATGCAACAAGGGAGGCTAAGGCCCTCTTGCAAATAAACCTTGCAAAAGAGTTAAAGTATAATAAGAAAGGGGTTTTTTTTGTTTGTTTGTTTGGTTTTGGTTTTTTGGGTTTTTTTTTAAGTATGTCTACAGTAAAAGGAAGATTAGGAAAGGAAAATGTGGGTCCCCTACTAAACAAGGTGGGTGCCTTGGTAACAGGAAACACTGAGAAGGCAGAGATCCTGAATGCTTGCTTTGCTTCAGTCTTTAATGCTAAGACTAGCTCTCAGGAATCCCAGACCCCCTAGGTAAGAGGGAGAGTCTGGGTAAAGGAAGACTTTCCGTTGATTTAAGAGAGTCAGAGAGAGTCTAACCAAAATCAATCCACACATATCCACGGGCCCTGATGGGTTGTACCCATGCATGCCAAGAGAACTAGAAGAGGTGATTGCTGAACTGCTCTCTACCATCTTTGAAAGATCTTGGCAAACAGGAGAGGTGCCTGAAGACTGGAGAACAGCAAGTATCACTCCAGTGTTCTAAAAGGGCAACAAGGAGGCTCTGGGAAACCACAGGCCAGTCAGCCTCACCTCCATCCCTGGAAAGGTGATGGAACAACTTGTTCTGGAAAGCATCTCCAAGCAAGTGGAGGAGAAGGAGGTCATCAGGAGCAGTAAACATGGTTTCACCAAGGGGAAAAATCATGCTTAACCAATCTGATAGTTCTCTGTGATGTCAACACTGGCTGGGTGGATGGGGGGACAGCAATGGATGTTGTGTACCTTGACTTGAGTAAGGCATTTGGCACTGTCTCCCACAACATCCTTGTAATGAAACTTAGAAAGTGCGGGATAGATGAGTGGACAGTGAAGTGGATTGAGAACTGGCTGACTGGCAGAACTCAGAGAGCTGTCATTAGTGGCGCAAAGTCTGCCCTACTCTGCCCTAGTGAGGCCACATTTGGAATACTGTGTCCAGCTCTGAGCTCCTAAGTTCAAAGATGACAGGGCTCTCCTTAGAAGAAGTCCAGAGGAGGGCCACAAAGGTGATTAAGGCCTGGAGCATCTCCTGTATGAGGAAAGGCTGAGTAACCTGGGTCTGTTCAGCCTGGGGAAAAGAAGACTGAGAGGAGATCTTATTAATGTTTATAAATATCTAAAGGGAGATAGGACGCAAATGGATGAGGCCAGGGTCTTATCTGTGGTGTATAGTGATAGGACAAGGAGTAACAACCTAAAACTTGAACATAGAAAGTTCTGTACTAACATGCAGAATAACTTATTTATGGTAAGGGTAACAGAGCACTGGAACAGTGAGAGGTTGTAAAGTCTCTTCAAGACTCATTTGGACGCCTACCTGTGCGACCTATCACAGGCCACCTGCTTTAGCAAGGAAGTTGGACTCGATCTCCTGAGGTCCCTTCCAACCTCTGCAGTTCTGTGATTTGCACACAGCTCCAGTAAAATCCTTTCTCAGAATCTGTGTATGAAGTATTTCTTCCCCAGAATCAAATCTGGAAGGTCCCACTTCATATATTTCTTTTTGAACCAGCTAGCCACAGTTTCACCTGTAGTTTAAAATTTCATTCAAAAATGCCTTGGTGGCAAATAGTTTATGCAAGGTAGCAGAGAAAAACAAGCTGCCCATAGCTTTTAATTTCTACATACCAGCATCAGTTCTACACCTAGCTCAAACTGCATGACATTTTTCATTACAAGACACTCTTCTTCCAGTAGCTCAACTGTTCATCATTAACTGTTTGAGTAGAAGTTTCCACCTGATACATTTGTCTTGTGCTATCTGATTAGAAGTAACTACCTGATGAGAGGAAAACATTTGGGCTTCGTGAAAATAGTGGTAGAGCTGTTACACAGAGAAGCTCCAGGTTTTGAAAGAGGACTTTTACTTTCAATAAGAATACCCATTCCTGGGCACCTCCACTCAGGAGTCTTGTAGCCCCTATCCAACAGCAACTGTACAAGCTTAAGTCATCACTCTTCCAAAGTTTTTTCTTTTTTCCTCCTCAGGAGTCAAAAATCTCGTCCAAATGAAAATAAAGCAGTGTGGAGCAGAATGGCAAGAGAATAAAAACTTAAGTTTTATTTATTGGACTGTTAATCGGGAATCTTGGATTATGAGTTTGTCAAACCCATAGCCTGGAATAAGATCTGCAAATACAGTGTTTGCCAAACATAGTTACTTGTTCTTACTCTTCTTGACCAGCTTTCAAGACCATTTTAGCTGCAGCTACAGGGCTGCCAACCTATAGCATTGCATATTTCAAACTGCGTTGTTGTACCTCAAGCTGTTGTAAACAATCTGGGAGCTCAAGCTTCTCAAACCAATTTACTAAGTACACATCTCAGAAGTGTGTTAAACTATTTATGGCAGACAGACATCCACCGATAAGAGCCCAACATACTTAAAAGAACCGCCAGTGCCTCAAATTGTGTTAATACATGTTAGTGCAATCCAACTCACGGGAGGTCCTGAAGTTCAGTTATGACCTTCCTTGGGTGTGAACAACAATGTTCCAACCAGCCTGGCTTTAGCTAGGCTCCAATCAAACCAGTTGCCCAAGTCAGCCCAGCTATCTGGCTCACAAAGAAGAAGCAGGCAGGGATGGGCTCAAGATGCAACTGCCATTAGCAGGAAGACACACTGTGTTTCAATACCTCCAAATTACCTCTCCACTTAAAAACAACGAAAAAAGTTGCTGTAGCTTCCAGACCTGCACGTTCTTTAGGCTCATGGTCATTAAAATATTGCAAGCATCATCCTCCTGTCTGTTTCACCTTAAGAAAACAAAGCTGTGGCCACTGTCTCCAGCCGTTCAGAGTAACACTATCTCTAGAGATGCCCTCATTTTATGAGATTGAGGTTTCATCTGACCTGAAACAATCTAAATCAGATGCAGTGGTGGGGTTTGCAGTCACAAACTGGCACTGATTCATACAAGCCCACTTTAAGGTTCCATTTCCCTGACATCACACAAAAAAATGTCACTGCTGACTTCATCAAGAGCAAGTAGCAAGCTGTGTGTCTAGCTGGAAAAACAGTAACAGAAGTAGTCTGGCTTACAACTAACACTACTGCAGAGAACCTTCCCTTTTCTTCCGCTGTTTAATGTTTAAACCATGCAACCCTAATTCCATGTTATGTTTCTTTTTACAATATATTTTTGATTTGGAGAATAAGCAACCAGCCAGTTCGTTGTTTGGCAACAGTACAAAGGCGCTTTGAACTAACAACATATTCTCTAATCTAGCCTCAGGTATGAAGTTAGCTACTGGTTGGACATAAAGCATGTGGCTGAGCAGTCCAGATTTGGCTATGCAGTCCAGATCTGCACTGCTTTTAAAACAAACACAGAAGTCCCTGTTTCTGCCTTCACATACACCTGTGCAGCTCCCCTGAGCACAGCATGTGTGTAAATCAGAGGGCAGTTTGGAATCCATGTGGCCTGAACAAGAACTGTGCCTCCATTCATTCCTCCGCCTGAAGTCTGGAAGTCCATGGTGAACTGACATGCTGAACTAATTTTCTGGAATTTGCTCCTGTAGCCAAGCCCACAAAGTGAGCCTGGGCTGTGGCCAGAGGACACTGCTGCTAAGCTGATGAGTCGAAACTGGCTAAATATTAAGGGTTCCACTTACAAATACTTCCCAAACAAAAAAGAAATTTAGAGAAGGACTTCTTAAATTAATATTTCACATGACAACTCATACAGAAACATCTATATGCTATTATTCAGAATTTCCTCCACACAGTGCTGAAAATTTGTGACAAAAACACACCTATTATTAAAAAAAAAACATTTCAAATATCCAGACGTTTTTGTGAATCTCCTTCTGCATTTCAATTATTCTGGGGTGATCCTTCATAGATTTAAGCACTTTGTAGATTCAGGAAAGCTATCAGTACTCCACACACAAAATCAAACTGATCTCTTTTTAAAAAATACAGTGAAGGAAAGAGTCAGCACTAGAAGCAGCAATGAAAGTTTCCTTCTTCTCAGGTCTCTTCCTTGAGGTTAGGTTTTACAGGCTGAGAAAGGATCCCAGCTTAAAGTTATTGAGTTTGATTGCTCTGTACAAGACAGCAGACCTCCCATGCCAGCAGAGCAGAAGCTGCTCACATTTACTTGCCACTTCTTTCCTGGAAATACTCTTTCCTAATTGCTCAGCAGTAGAGTCAGATTTCATTTTAGTTGTTAGTGCTTTCTCATGTAGAAAATAACTGATACTTCATAACAAGTTTGTTGGGCATTTTTACATGAGCACTGAGTACACATTTCTCTATCTCTTCTGAAGAAGTACAGCAATGACTTGATGCATGCATAACTTACTCAGCAAAATTGTTTTACATGTGGTTTTACTTGAATGAAGACCAACAATCCTGGACAGTTAATATTTACTTTAATTTGTTTGCATGGAAACCATCTTCAGACAAGAATTCTGGAGCTTTTAGTAGGCCTTAAACTCAGTACTCTGTGGATTTCAGTTTCTTCTATTTCACACATCCCAGCACTTTGCTTTAGTAAAGATGAAAGTAAAAATCCAGAAATACTTCCTAAGTTCTTAGAAGAGAAAATTCATTCCTCAGATTCATTTAGGATCTTGGATGAACTGGAGAACATCAAAACCATTAAGTTTTTTAGAAATTGTAACTCAACTTCTGAAATATGAAACATGTGTGCCAGACAGTTTTGCCAAATGTTTACATTTTGGTGCATAGCTGAACTGCTTATCAGAAGTTCAAATGTTCTTTGTTCCTAATTTCCCACAATTATTCACGCTGCATGCTCTGTTCAAGTACAGTAACACCCTGTGGCCATGAGAGCCAGCAATGCTTCTGCCTCACAGAGACCAAGGAAACCCAAGTATTCAACACCCAGAGCACACCATAACTACAGGGTATATAATCGGAGTGACTTCCCCCAGCAATTATCTTTATTGTAAACAAGAATACACACAAAGCAGTATGAATTCCTGTATTCAGAGAAAATTGATAAACTCCTTCCATAAATTATGAAGTGCCTCAGCTTAGTACTTCAGTACTGGAAAGCAGAATGCTTTGTGCATTCTGATCCACCCCGTGGCCTTTAACTCACTTCTAGTTGCCACAGCTCTTGCAGAATTTTTCTACTCTGTGAAATCCCAGGCACGTGCCCTTCCCTCCCCTCTCCCACAGGATGAGAACTGTCCTAGATATTTTTGTTTAAGAGAAAGATGAGCACTTCCTGAGGATGATTCAGCCTACTTAGAGCTAAAGACTTCCAATGGAAGTACTAGCTACTAACTAAAGAGGAACAGAAAGGTCAGTCTAGATACTTCTTTGGGCACTCAAGTTAAGCATGATGAATATCAGCCTGAGCAGTGATGGCTGTGATACCCTGAGAAGTGAAACACCAACCAAAAAATCTCACCATTTGTTTCAGCGTTCCGAATGACTTTAGTATTTCAGTCAGACGAAGGAGGCAGACTCTGATGATTTTGAGGACAGACACATTTTCAGTTGTTTCATGACATTAGCGCAAAGTGGAGAAGAGGAAACAACACATGAAGGAACAAAAATAGCAGCTTCTGGAAGACTGGAGAATAAGCTATTCCATAGTTCTGACAAAGATGCCCTTGCTGTGGGTGATCATTTAGCTGAGAAATATTTCAAAGAAAGGGAAATTATTACAATGGCTTAATCTTGCAGGGGGCAGATTAGCAGAACTAGAACAAACAGCAGATATCAAGTCAGCACATATCAGCAGGAAATGTGAGACATTAATCATTTTCTTCCCCAGATATAACATGGAAATAGTCTACACAAATATTTCAACAAATTACTTGCATGTAAATCAGCAAAGCCACAGTGACTTCTGAGCAACTCCCTACATTTATCCCAACATACCATCAGGGCAACAGACAGGATCATCTTCCTTCCAGGACTTCTGACATTTGCTTGAGAGAGAACAGATACTATCATGTATTCAGGAAAAGGTTTTCTAGGACTGAGAGGAGTAGGGTATCAGAGGAAAGGAAGCTGCTGACAAGTGACAGAACTATATGCTTTCTAAAAGTCAGACTGAAGCTTTTCCCACTGCCTGCTCACAAAGCTAACTGGAAGTGGCTCGCCCCTACTCTGATCACATGCAAGACAAGTCTGAATTTGCAAAGGGTGAGAAGAGATTGGTATGCCCATGGAAAAACAGATGTAGTCACCAGAGAAGCTATATATGAAAATACAACTTTTTTTTCCCATCTCATCTATTCTTTCATTCACATATTGCCTTGAGTAGAGGATCAGTATCCTTAGGTATTCTGATTTTTTATTATTTCAGATGAAGCTCGGAAGAAACTTAGAAATATCCTCTGCAGAAGAGGTTTAGCTCTCAAAGGCAGTAGTAGTTTTCTGTACATTGTTTCCATGACAGAAGCTGATTAAAGACTCAAAATCCTTCTGTTCATCAATATTTGGATGAGTCTGTGGATCACAACTGCCTTCACATCCCTCTTTCAATTTCAGATGCACTGCAACAGAGTTTATGAAGTCACAGGTCTGATCGTATTTTAGCTACTGTCCTGCTCAACTAATAAAATGAATAAGAGGTCTAAACACTTAACAGAAACAACAAGAAAATTATTCCAGACAGCAGTTAGCTGGAGGGAAAACGACATATTTGCGCTTCAATGCATCCAGAAGGTATAACGAACAAAAGATCCTCTGAGTATACAAAATCACTTTTAAATCAGGATAGCACAGCAATGATCTTTCAGAACTTGCCCAGAGAGGAAAAGTCAATGGGCTTGCTTGATAGTCAGTAAGCCTATGGTCTTCTGGGAAACTGAGAAGTAGCACCATCCACCCACTTACACAACACTTAGAGACGTTAGCTCCTCAAGGAAGTCATTAGGAATACAAATAAGTCACTAATTACAGTAATTAACAGCTATGGGGTAAGCAGGAGTACTAAAGAACATTGCTGAGATAACTTTCTTTCAGTTAGAATTGGCAGCTTTTTAGCACTTTCCACCATAATGTCTTTAATTAGCTCCCCACAAATCTTGCATAGGCTTTTAAGCTATATTTAGACATAGCTAGAGACACCAGGAATTCTAACACATTTTTATTGTCACAACATGACTTTGATGCATTGTCTCTCACTCAAACGAGCAAATAAAGGTCCCCTTTCCTCACATTCCAGACTCAGAACAGATTGTCCCAGTGTTTCCAGAGATGACAACTATGACAAATATAGTAGCAGAAGCAAACCTGACAGATGTATATAGACAAATGAGAACTGCATGCATTGCTCTGAGTGTGTGAAGTGGGGGTGGAAGAGGAAATAGTAAAATGGCAGTTTAGATAGAAATATAAGATCTGTCATAACAAATTAGACCATTTATAGGACAGTTAGATACCCCTTTGTATGTAAACGTTTGTGCTTACGCGAGGTGAGGCAGCAAGTAGAACAAACCCACCATTTATTCACTGCTAAAAAAAAAAGGATGGTAGTGGCGAACCATTGTTTCCGTACTTTTACAAAAGCTACAAAAAACCCTGATGCTGTGGATGATATTGTCATCACAATTTTGGAGATTGCCAAAAGTACAAAAATAGTCACAAAATAATAGAAGATCCATTTTTTTTAATGATAGTTCTGTAATTTTTATTTTACACTGATATAATGATTTCCAGAAGATATTCTCAGAAGCAAGTGGGTTTTTCAACAGTTTCAAAATCCCTCTCCAGGAAGGTTTCCTATTCACTCAAAAAGTTCAAGATGCTATAACCACTTTGCAAATAAAGAGCTTCAGGTATGGAAAGGGCTTAAAGAGGACTTCTAAAGTCAGGGAACAAGCTACCACTTTCCTGTATAATGGCAATGAGAGCACTCATCTCTTCCATTACAGACCACGACACTTTCAGGTGCTCTACTCAGACTTTACAAGAGCACTGGTAAGGCACAAGGCATCCATCCAGTGAAGACTACACATTGCAGAGTAACCCTAACCATGATAGAACTCTCAGATAAAAACCAAACATCTACCAGTACAACAGAAAGAAAAAGTAGCCTAATGAATAGGATGACAAGCATCTAATATAAATAGCTTAAATTATTTATTGGCATTTTAATAAAGCAGATTCATACAGAGGCACATGAGGAAAGAGGAAACCCACAGCTTTCCAGATGTTTTCCAGACAGTATGTCAAGTTCCCATAATATTTTTCTATGCTTATGCAGTTCCTCTTAGCTCCTTCAAGGATGTAGCTACCCAAAATACTGAAGTAGCTAAGTACCAGCTTCATGATCTTCATTGAGAAGAAAAGGCTGAAGTAATAATCAAACTCAACATGGATGTGTTGCTTGTCAGAAATTCACACAGCTCTGAAAAGATTGCAACTACCACAAATACATAACTTCTGAAGTAAAATCACTAAAGGTAAGTACATGGTAACACTCAGCTCAAGCAGTAGGGCAGCACTGAATGCTGCTGAACAGAGCAAGAACTTATCAAGCAGTAGGCAATTTATCCCAACCATTAAGTCATTCTTCAGCAATTTCATTTTCATCAGAAATACTGACTGTCGATCTTACTGAAGCCCACATTTTGTGAAGATTAGACATCCATATCCTCTGACAAGCATTTCGTCAGTGCTCCCTGTGAAATTCAAAGGGAGCTAATATGTTGCTTTGCACACACTCAGCTGCAGAGCACAATTCTTCCTACACTAACAAATGCAAAAAGCGAAACAGAAAAACTTGAAGACAAAAAGCCCAGCAAGTCTGGAGACAAACTACATAACTCAGCAGCAAGGAGAAAGTTGTAATTAGCATGCAACATTAGATATGTTTGCTAGATACACTGTTTTTCTTCCAGTTAGAAAGAAAAGCAGCCTTCATGTCTTTGCAGTCTCCTGGTTTTGCATTTTTCCCCAGATTTCATAAAGGCTCTCTGACATAGCACAGAATGCTGGGGACCATACTGAAAGAACAAAGAGCAAAGTTTCTGCCCTTACATGATTTTCCTCAAAAGAATAATGACCATGGGGGTGGTAGGCCATCTGGCTCGGGGGATTAGTAATAGGATATGAAATATTTCCATCCTAGGCAAACAGTTCAAAACCAGTCCAAAGCAGTGGGTACTTTGAAAGTCATTGGATGACCTACGTGAAATGAGCTGGTAAAACTGCTAGGCATGTCTGTTATAGTTGACTTTCTTGGCTGAGGTCTCAGAAAGCACTCCGAAAGAAAGTAATCACCAAAATGTAACTATAGCGTACATAATGGGGCACATTGCTACCTCTTAGAATGTATTTGGAGGACAAGGAACAAAGTTACAGTTCAATTCTATCTGAAAAGTAATAAAAGTCTGAATTAGAGTTTTTGCAGCAAGGCGGGAGATGTTACCTACTGAAGTAAGAACATACATAACCTCCCTAGTCTAAACTGATTTTACGTTATACACTACCTCCTGTAGTAAGTTTCAAGGAGTATATATATGAGTCACATCAGTTACCACTGGAGCAGATACAATTCTGAGAAAAAGCATTTGTCTAGTAGGACAGCATCAAACAACTGTACAGAGCACAAGATGTAAGTATAATTTTAGCAAGGTAGACCATAAGTCAATGAGCTGGTGTTCTCTCCCTTTCAGATATTATACTGCTATGCCAGAGCAGAACGTTAGAAGCTCTTGAGAGCTATTTCTGCACTTCAGGAGCTCTCTTCAGACTTGTTACTTTACTTTGATATGATTTAGACGCCCTTACAGAAAAGCATGCACTGTAGCTTACTGCATCAACATACTCATATTATATGATTCTGTTTAGGAACCTGAATTAGTGGGTGTGGTAGTGATGAACTGATGGTTGGACTAGATGATCTTAGAGGTCTTTTCCAACACTTATGAATTTATGAATCTCAGTTTTACAATGCGTCCAGACTACTTCTGCTACACTGTACCTCTACTGGTCTTATTTGGTCTGACCCCAGCAACATACAGAGATATTTAGTATGCCAGAAATTAATCAATTCTTAGGATGGCAGAAAGTTTCTCATATAGCAGTATGAAATCTCTATTCCATTGAAGTTAAAATTCAATGGTCATTACATCAGATTCAAGACTCCTAGATTTACCTAACCAACTGGAATGAATCAGCACCAGTAACATCCAGCTGCTAAGTCTGAGCTTTATAATCAACGTCACCAACTTTACTGAGAGGTTGTACTTTAATTCCAATGTACTTGTCTTCTGTCTTACAACACTGCTATACAAGAGCTAGTTTATGAGATGTTATAGTTATCAGTGAGTAGATTGTTTCTAAGTGATGCACAGACTTCTTATCGTATCTAGACACAGAAACCTTTCTACCTCCAGAAGGCATTTGTCCCCGGTACAGCATCAAAAGAAGCACATGGAAGAAAAAGCTTTCATTGTATCTGTGGAATCCATTCCAGATCTTCAGCTAAACGATAGTACAATAACAATTCTGTTTCTCTCTGGGAATATCTCCATTAGAAATTAACAATGTTTATTCCTGGTGTGAACCAACAGCATGCGTTTTACACTGCTAAGGTCTATTTAACAGTCAAAACAGATCTTTCCAATGGAATCTGTTATCCAAAAGGACACAGGGTTAAGACTTGTGAAAGAAATCTTTCTCACACTTGGGAATTTGAGTTCCCAGGACTCCAGTCTGTCTGCCCACCACAATGTAGTCTCTTATGGCCAGTCAGGTTCCTTCAAAACCTCTTACAGTAACAGAAGGATAAAAATAACACAACTTAATTCTCAGAGTGAGATTTAACATCCTTATTACAAAATCAGTAACAAAACAGGGTAAGAAAAAACTACTCTAAAGTAACTCGTGGAAAAAGAGCATCCTCTGCAGTTGCATCATTTCAACCACTTTTCAATAGGGCAATCAGTTCTCCTATCCTTTGCTCTTTGAAGGGCCACCTACCCTGAAGCTTCTCTTCTCTGGCCAGAGTCCCCACAACAGCACAGTAGAACTAGTGCAAGCTTTGTCCCTCAATGACCAAAATGCATTCCTTCTGCCAACAGTTATCTTCCTTTATTTTTTCTTGGTAATTGGAATTTCACGTTAGGATTTCTAAAAAATATGGCTTTGAGTCGTCATACTTCTCCTTCTAAGACTGGATTACCAGAAAGCTCTCCAAGATCAGATTTCTTCACTTCCTGGGAGTCTCTGAATTTCCACTGTGTTATTTTCTTAGCACAGTTCTTTCTAGCTTCAGGCTCTTCTGCAAGATGCAACATTTTCAAGACTGGCAAAAACTTTATAAAACATATATCAGACACACTCATGGTACATGCTTTATGAGATTCAAAGCTTTCAGTTTGCCTTTAAATTATCAGAGACCACACATGACACACTGATAAGTGTAGACGAAAGACTTGACAGTTACAATGTTTTCTTAAATTATTTTCCTGTTCTCTTTTTAATCATAATCCAGATATAATTTTGGCCCAAATGATCAGCAAACAGAATATACTTAAAAATACTGTTGTGGTTTAACCTGGCAGGTGGCTCAGCACCACATAGTTGTTCACTTACTCCCATCCTTCCCAGTGGGATGAGGCAGAGAATTGGAAAATACGAAGTAGAACTTGTGGGCTGAGATAAAACTATTTACAAAGATAGAGCAAAGGATAATAGTTATGACTATACATGTATATATAAATGTATATAACAAGTGATGTAAAAACAACTGCTCTCCATCCTCTGAGCAACGCCCTGCTAACCCCCATGCAGCAGGAGAGAGATGAACTCCCACCCCCTTCAAAACTCCTTCTGCATGTCATATGGTATGGAATATCCCTTTGGCCAGTTTCAGTCAGCCATCCAAATTCTGTCTCCTCCCAGCTCCCTGGGCCCTTCACTGGGAATAGCCTTGGCTCTGGACAACACTGTTTAACAGCAACTAAAAAAAAATCGGTGAGCAATCGCACTGCGCATCAGTTGCTTTGTAAATATGTATTTTATTATCAACACTTATTTCTCTCTTCCCTTTCTGTCTCAGGGAATTATTTTTATCTCAACTTACAAGTTCTATTTCCTCCCTCCCTTCATTCTCTGTGTGGTGCAAATGGCTGTGTGGTGCTTAGCTGCCTACTGGGTTAAACCGCAACAACCAGTTAGAAAGCTTGATTTAGAAATAATGGGCTTTCAGCAATACTTTTCCATTAAAATCATGTTTTCCATTGAGAACTGCTAACTTTTCACACCAGAACAAACACAAAAAAGTAAAAGTATATCATCTGAAAAGTCCTCCCCTCCCAAAATGTGAAGACATTGAAACATTTGCCCTAGGAGTCTTGAGAGGCAATCTCACTCTTGAGGCCAAGTTTTTCAGCAGACACAGGCTTCTTATGATGTACTACCCAGTAGCCCAGCTAACAAAAATCTGGTAGTAAATCCTAGGAATTCAGGGTTAGATAGTTACAACCAAGTTGTATTTAAAAATCTTGTGTGTCATTTTCATTATTTCAGTCAATAATTTATTAAGAATCTCTTTGCCTAAATTTAACAAATCAAAAGAATTTTCCTGAATATTATTTTCACTGCCATCAGCAACTAACATTCTCCAACCAGATGAACTCCCCACCACATATACCCTTCACAGGATCAATAAAAACCTAGAGAAACAGTGCTTCAAATGAGAAAAATTTATGTATAGCAGAAATTTATCACCATTTACTTCATTCTGTTTGAGAAAGCTGTCAAAAACTGATGCAGAATAGTGGGCATTCTTCAGAGAAAAATAAACTGTTTTAGAAAAACATTTTTGTCTGGCTGGAATTTCAGTGATGTGCCCTCACTTGCAAAACTGAGGCAAAACATCTGTCCTTTTCCATTAAAGGCACGAATGCCCTAAAAGCAATAAAATGATACTGCAATGGTGAGCACCATTCAAGTGCCTATAAATAAATTCAACAAACATTTTTCTGGAATGTATACAGTGAAGGAATGGATAATATGTTCCTCTTCCTACCCACAGTGTACTGCAATAAGAGTGATTTAACACAGATCTGATTTTACATTTTATTCTTGCAAGCTACTTGCAAGGTAAGAGGGATTTTCCTTGACTTAAACCCTCAGGACTTTTGGTGTTTGTCCAGAAACTATTTCCAGCGCTTCAACAGTACTCCGCACTGAGAGCTCTCAGAGCTCATTACTTACCAGGGACTTGCGTGCCTGTGGGGCCTCCACCTGTTCAAAAAGTTCTGACTCTGGGCCTTTCACTGTGAATCACAGCTGGAGAAGAGTTCAGAACAAATGTTTTCTGGCCTTCTTCACTAGGAAAGAAACTGGATTCACCTACAAAGCCCCAAAATTAAGTTCTAAAAAGAAATAAACTATGTAAACATAGTCTAATATAGTTTTAAATATCACATTCTGAAAAGCAAGTTTCTCAAAGCTGTCTTGCTGCTGGGACAGAAAAATAGTCTTTAGGTATTTATCACAGTCCACCAAGAACATTACATTTTCCATAGGAAAACTGTTTTGGGCTTGGCTTTTACTTTTTCCATACAAAGCACCACTGCCATGAAGAATTAAGCCCATTATGTTTAAACCTACATTGACCGGCACCTCCGTGTCGGCAGCAAAACTATTCTCAGCTTGAACAGTGGACATTCCCCACAATAACATTTACCAAAAAAAAATTAAGCTAAAAAAGGTGACAAAAGTCAGCCTGCAAGCATGGATTCAATATCAGTTGAACCACTGCAGTTAATGAACACAGAAAGGCAACATCTTCCATGATGTTTTCCAGGACAACTTCCAGGGTCTTGTTTTTGTATCCTGACAATTGCCATTCGCATGACACTACAGGAAAAAGCCAAGTTACTACAAAGTCATGTCACTGCATACTTCCAGTGGAAACAATTCCAACTGAATTTGAATCTTGATGAAAGGTAAATATGCTCAGCTTTCAAGAAACTATTTCACAGTGCACATTTACATTTGTTTTGTTTAGCACTGTTACTTCAACAAGAGATATTCAACCTCCTGATTTCTTTGTCCTTCCACTCTAGAATTTGGCATAAAGTGAGACAAGATACCAGACCAGCTAGCAAACCAGCTGGAGTATTCATGAATCCATACAGAGGCCTTAAATTACATCCATTTTGAGGTGACTCCGTCCCACAAGAAGTGTACCCCACAAGATTTTTCTACTGGGATTCAAGTCCTAAAGAACTTATATTCCCACTGCTCATTGGACTTCTGAAGAAATCTGCTCACCACTATTACCTTATCTCTATTATTCATGCTTTGAGGTATTAGAAAAGCATAAATATTCTCTTAAATACTGTAAGAATGTGTTTAGCTTCTGCACTTCCTTTGGCTTGGTCAATTATAAGAGGCTGAGTTTTGTTTTGTTTCCAACTCTGTTTCACTTTAGGAGCATATTAATTTTTGTCAGCATTTCCAATGAAGAGAATTCAAGAACTATTTCCACAGTGGGCCACATTCCATGAAATCCTGTAGAGAAAGACACACACAAAACTTGGATGCAGCCTATCAGATCTTTTAATATCCTACTTTCCTTTTGTTTAACCTATGATTGTACTGGGCTTCAAGCATGTCAGTTAAAATGATAAATTAGTGTGAATATTAAAAATAGACTTCTCCTAAAATCTTGTTTTCAAATACTCGAATGCTGGAGGGGACATCAGATCTCCATCTAAATTATAGAGTTAGTTTTCCCACCAACACTACAATCAACTGAATTAAATCCCCTAAGAGCAAATGTTAGCTTTGAGCTCCAGATTTAATTACTAGACATGATACATACAAGTATTGTTGTAAAATTCATCATAAAATACAACTTATGGGCACAACATATCATTAGTAAAGTACTCTGCAGCTTCTCACATACCCTTGACAGTTTATTACAAAATAGCAAAGGGAGCTCTTTTGAGGAAGCAGCTTCAGATATCTTGAGAACCTAAACAGATACAGAGGTAGAAGAGATCACCTTGTCACTTTTGTCATGGTGTTGATAATCACCAGGTTACCAAGTAAACAATTAGCGTAAATCTGGAGCTAGGAAAATAGTTTTCCTACAGTTGGCATTTCAGGGCCAAAAGCTACATATTTTCCTACCTCAGAATAAAACATTATTATTAAGAACACTATCCAGGATTTCAGATAAAGAAACAAAGTCAGACATCTATAGATACCATTTACTCTTTGTCTTGTTAAGGAATTTTTAAGGCATTTATTTTTGCACAGTAATTCCTTGGTACCATTAACAGCAACCAAAGATTATTGTGAAATATGACCAATATTTTTTATAAGATAACTGTTACAACCTGTTGCAAAGGTACTTAGTTATAATTGCAAGTTCCTAACATCTAAAAATTTATTTTTAAGAACTCATTCACTTTCAAATTAATCTCTGGAAATGTTAAGCCTAACCTATTTACTATGTTTTTCAAGGAAATTAAATCCTGGTCCCCACTACACCATCAAGATGCCAAGCGCTTCTACAGCTGCTATTAGGGCCTGAGCACATACCACTTTCCCAAAGAAGCTCATGCTGCCCAGAGATAGGCAGCTTATTGGTTTCTTCTGGGGCAGTATGGAAAACCTGCGGAATATGAAAGAATACAAACAGGAACAAAATTTCCATTCAAAAAATCCGCATTCATTCTGCTCACAGAAAAACAAGTTTCATCATCAAATATTAGAGGCAGTCGGTCAGACACGTTGTCCTGACATGGCATAGCGATCCACTGGGTCACCACTGGGCATGAGTTGGGTGACTATGGCATGTGTCATATTGGGTCAAAATGCTCATCTCTGGGAGGTCTGTTGCTAGAGGTTCGGTCCTGTTAGTTCTGGGTCTGACAGCACTGGCAACCACATTCTCACTGGGGACCTATGAAGAATCCACCAGTCCAAGGAATTCATGTTGCACATGTACACAGATTAGTTGTTGGCAGACATGCATCTTGTGCAATGAATAGGCACACAGACATTACTTCTAAAAATATACTATTGCCTTTATCTACAAGGTGTTCATATCTAGGCAATACCAGGAGAGTCTGTCTTTATTTACCTGAGGCTTTTAATAATGCTATAGTACCAAATACTCACCCTGGGATGAGCCCAAGAACTACAAATAGGATCCCTTTAACTTCAGTAGCCTCTTACAATGGAGATAAACTAGACCAGCATATTACTTAGACCACATATGACACTTGCCCCTGATTACAAGTGATTGCATATCATACATGCATGATTTAATAGAAGATCTGCTCTGAAAGTAATACCTCATATTTCATTGTGTTGGCCCACATCAGAGGTGTATGTTGGTGTGGTATAGCAGAAGAGATTAAAGCTTCCCACCAATATTCTGTAACACCTAGTTGCCATGCAACAGATACCAGCAGAGGGGCAGTCTGATAAAATGGCATCTGACACTGAAGTACCTATAAAGCAAACGTGCATCATTAACTTTTTCCGTGTGCAGGAATTCATGTCCATTGATACTCATCAGTGCTTACGAAATATTTATGTAGACCAAACAGTAGATGTGAGCACAGTGAGGTGGGTGATGCATCTCAGCTGTGGCAACAGCAGGTCTCAGGTTTTGACAAGTACAGCATGCAGGCTCTTATTCATTACAGGGAAAAATGCATTGTTAATGGTGGTGACTACATTGAAAAAAGTGATACGCAGTCAAGAATTTGCTTTAACAAACAGTTACCGTGCTCATTGTATCTCTTGTAGTTTCTGTGGAAAAAAGATAGGAGGATTACTTTCAGAGCAGCCTAGAGATACGCAACCTGAGACAAATTCTCTTCACTCAGTGTGGCCCAGGCAAATCAAAAGTTTGGACACCCGTGTCTTACAGGAAAGACATACTGGAAGCTAGTACAAGAATATTGATTATGGTTACGGTCTTCAGTTCTGTGGTTCATAAATAATTGGAGTATGTTTCACCTATAATTTTAGACCATAAAAAGTTATCCAAAGTTATCTGTCTGGTAAGACAGTATAACATTACCTAGTTCTGCAAGCACTAAATATCTGTAAGAACAACACCATTTTTGATGAAAGCCATGCTAGCATTTCATTTCCTCCCCTCTCTCAATAAAAAACATACAATGCAACAGAAAAGCTATTAATATATAGCACTAATTATTACAGATCAGAAGCTAATAGTTAAGGTGGTCAGCATTTTATGAGCACAAGTTTATTCCACAAGGCCCTTAATAACCTGTAAGAGATATAATGTGTAATTTTCAAGAACTTCAACTGATGCAACATTAAGATCCTAAATACGTCAAGTTATTCAAATTATTTAATTCTTGCTATGCTTGGGGGTTTTTCCACCTCAAGAATACAGGAAAAAGAATGAAGTGTTGGTGCATCAGTTATCTACAAGCAAAAAATGATCTTTTCCATGTGTCCAGTGCGTTATGCCTTGAACTTTATTACTGAACACAGAGAAGACTTAGCATGGTATTCATCAGCATTTGAAAAAGCTCTTGGTTATCTCTCTGATAAAATGATTGTACTTTCGCATCACCGATGAATTAAAACATATACATCTCCAAGAAGAGGCGTTAAGAGTATTCTTAATTTTATACAGTCATCTGGATATGAAGTCATGACACCAAGTAATTTTACAAGTACTGTGAGAATAACCAGGAGGCCCTATTAACTTCACCACAGTCTCATTACAACTTTTAAAGTACTCAGCAGAATAAAATGATAGTCACCATGAGCTCTCCAGATTCATGGGATCTTGAACAGTGAGTATGGAAACTATTGCAGTCTGTACAAGATGGAAAGTTAAGGGGATGTAATAAGGAAGGAAATGCCTTTTGGAACTTGGAAGTAGTTATTTACATCTTTCAGTTTCAATTTAATTATAATAGCACAGAGGAAAGACAGCATAATAGAGCCTCTAACTGCAAAACCATATTCCGTAAGAAAAACTAAGGTTTTTTTTTTTTTTAGTTTTTCAAGTACACACAAAACCATATATTCTATGTAGCTTGGCATTTTGACTGCAAGGAGGTTTAAATTGGCTCTAGAATGAACTTCAATTCATGCAAAACAGGGCTCAAGTTTGTTCAAAAACACATATGTTGTAAAACCTTGATCTGTGACAAGGCACAGTACGGACTTCTCATTAACATGACTGCACCAGTTCAGAGTTAACTGATGTTAGGCTCCTATGCAAACAGGGAGTTGGGCAACTTCTGGACCATCTAAGTACTCAGCTACAATAAAGACAAGGCACAGCTCCAGGAAGCTGATATTTGGAACTTCTGTAAACTTTGCAAGGTTTCCAAAGAACTAAAGTTTTACAACAAAACTGTAAATACAATAAGGTTTACTTTAACTCACCTCCCACATCTGCAATAAACATGTTTAATGCTACATGTTTACCACTATACCCTTATAGAGGATTGCACAGATGGAAACACCTAACTGCATGGCCATCACTTCCTCCATAAAACAATAATTTGAATTCCCTAGACGCATAGAGAATGCATTGCTGGCTGCTGATCTCAGTTATGATACTACTTGAGCCAGAAAAAGAAGTCTACTAGCTACATACAAAATACATACCTGATGAAGTTACATCACGTCTTCTGCACATTGCTTAGCTTTCCATCAGCTTCTTGCATTCATTTAACAACACTGGAATTTATGGGAAGCAGAGAGATCAGCTTTCTTAACATAGTTGATATTTCAAACCTTTACAGCAGGGACTGTCTAATGTAATACATAAAGACACTGGCATAAAAGCTTAAAATACATCAGCATAAGACCTATTCCTTGAAGTAAAAATTATGTCACCACCATCATGAAAAAGAGATAAGCTTCCTCAAGTGATCTCTTCCATCTCAGGCTGCTATGGGATCTTCTGTTTTCATGAAGCATCCATCTAGGCTGTAAATTTTATCTTCAGTAATAGGAGACAGCCAAGCACACAGTCTGTGCTAATACACACAGTGAGCACAGTCAAAGCAAGCAGGCTTATGTATGCATCTCCAACACATCCAACTAGACGTACTATTGAATAATAGCCTATTTAAAACAGATACATGAAAGTTTTATTATTTTCTATGCACCTTCCAAGAAGCATTTCCATCAGGACTTCCAAGCAGCTGGATTGTTCCCAGAACTCCTGGAAAACTCTTCCATAATGCAACGTGCCAGAAAGCACTTCAGTGTGAGCATGGATTCCCCACAAACTAAACAGGCTGAATGGGGAAGTTAAGACTGCAAGAGTGAGGCTCACAAGGCTACACAGTATTCTTCTAACTGCTCTGAAGATGACCTTTTGCACAAGGAGTACTTGCAACCCAGGTGAAGTGGCTGAAGCTTTGGATAAGCTATTTCATTAGCTGAAGTAGGGTCAGATGGCACTTGGGGATCTCTGTGTGAGGTTGGTGTGGGAGTCAACCAGGAACAACATAAAGGCTGTTCTGAGTGATGACAGAAAACCAATGCATTAACATATTCTAATGTCAATTCTAATAGGTCAATGCATTGGTTTTCTATGTCATCACTCAAAACAGTGGCCTCAGAAAAAGAATCCTAAGGGTATTCCTCCCTTTAATCTGGAGTAGGGCAGCAAGCCTGGGAAAAGTTGTATCAGTGAGGAGAAAGCAGCACAGTTCTCCAAATCCCAGATGGTTGGAAGAGACTTCCCAGATCACAGCAAAGCACCATACACGATGCCACATTTCTCATGATTAGCTGAGCAGAAAAAAAATACACAGCCAAGTGATAAGCCCTGGACTTACCAAGTGACTCATATGGGTGGTGAGACTGATGTTTAAGATGTCTCAGGTTTGTAGCATACACAACAGCCACTTTCAGCACAGCCAAAAATCTCGTAGTACTTTCAAGCCGCTGACTCATTGCACAGAAGCTATGCAGTCAGCCTGGTTTTGTGCCATAGAAGTGTCCACAACTTCCAGATATACAGCAGGCTGAAGGCAGCATCGATCAGAAAATCTGGACAAATATAGAAAACTCTCAGATTACACTGAGTTTCAGAAGGCAGAAAATTGAAGAGAAGGGAGACATGCCCAGGAAAACTCAGCCATACAGTAGCTATAACTGGAATTCGTAGGGCATCTCTAAAAGAGAAAATTCAGATGGGTCAGAGTCTTCCTAAAAATCCAAGCGTCTACATTTTGCTGCCTTTTAGAATTCACATTCATTATCATTGTCTTAGAGCAAAAAACAAGACTGGAGATAAAAACCTGCCTATCAGATCAGTGACAATATGGCCAAAACTTCTGACTTCTACTCCTCTAGTCTCATTCACCTTAAGTGCAGCCACAGAGTCCTCATTTGTGCTGGTGGCACCTGGATCCTGGATCCCCAGGCTGTTTGGTATACCGGTCTGTATTGGTTTGCAAGCTCAAATATGATCTTATGCACCAAATTCACCACAGAAGCTGTACTCCCTATAGAACTTTGCATAATGTTACACAGTAACAACTATCTAGGTTTCCCTGCTACTGCCTAGCATCACATCTTAATTTGCTTTCTCATTCTTCTCATAAATCACTCTTGAAGTATCTGCCAATTGAACAAAAGGGAATGCTAATAGAAATACAGGAATAGAAATGCTCACTAGGAAAGCTAAACAACTCTTTTTCCAAATTAAAGCAAATGCACACCCAGAACAGTTACCAGTTCTCTTTCCATGCAAAACTTTTTCTTCACTCAGTGGTAGGGCTTCCCTAGTCAGCTTAAGCATAGAAGAGCAAAGTTCCCAGGTTTTTCAAGCATTCAGCCATTTTCCAACACTAAATAACTTAAGCAGTCCTTTGTGCCCCTTCCATCACATCATTCTCTTTCATTCTTTCCACAGAGAATTTTTCCTGCTGCATTGTTCTCAGCTCTTGCAAGTTCCAGCGCTGGAAGCAGCTCCTGTGCTGACCTGACGTGAAAGTGCAGCCTCCTTTTAAGCCTTCTCTTTGGCCTAAATGCTCACTTGTAATACTATTTGAACAGTAACATTTGAACACCACTGCAATGCTTTTAACTTAAGAGCCTTTGTGATACAGTTCTTATTCTTCCCTAGCTCAACAAAAAAAAAAAATCAAAAACATCTGTCAAAAATGCAAAGACTTCCTTATATTTATACACACAAATCTCCTACCAGTTAAAATACAATTACTTCTCAAGCTCAACGTTGAAAACAGATGAAAAGTACAGCACTGAGCATATGATAATGTTTTAGTAGCACAGCTAAAACTGCTTATAAACACTGTTTGGAGATCCTTCTCCCACCCACCTCTGCAGATTGAGAATTCTGAGCTAAAATTCCTGAAGTTCTCATCAGTCCTTTTTCCTGCCATTGCTTGGTCACATTGAGGGCTTGTTTTCTTTCAGGACAGACACTCCCCACTGTGCTTTTCCTGGTTTCAGACTATTTTTAATATTTACTTTAAGTTGTCATAGCAACAAGGAATTACAGATGGTAATAGTTAGAATTATGCCACAGGAGACATTTATCTTCATAGCTTCGTATAATGTGAGCTCTTGTTCCCTGAAATTTTCCCCGTACTGGACACTCCCCCGTTTATTTTATGATGACTGCACTAATGAATGCATATGCCTAATGAATAATATAAGTCTCTCAAATTTATCAGTACATGTTTAATGGCACACGGTAATTGCTTTAATGAGAAAGTGGCAGCATTTCCTTCTTTTTATTTCTCACCACTACTGAAAGAGCCAGATTTCCGATACCAGATTTCATGCTTACCTCAGTCCACAAATAAATCACATTCATTTCAGTGATGTGAGATAGATGATCTAGTGCCATCAAGGTGACTGGAAACCAGACAGAGTTACCCGTGACATAAAAGCACTTGATGTAACTGTAACACCTACAGGAAATCACACGCTTCTCCAATAACTCAGTCACCCTAGGAAGAATTCAACAAAATAAGAACAACCACTAGAATCTTCAAGAATGTGGTATGCACCTGTAAGACCACTGTCTGAACACTGAAAGATCTTGGATCAGAGGTTATTTGATCCCTCTGGACATCAAGCCAACTTTCAAGTACTGGCTTTGGAAAAATATTAGCAATTATTATTCTGCTTCTCATGCAGTTTGAGACAGCTGAACCAATTTTAGTTGTTACCCATGCTGGGAAAGTTTTCTTAGCAATGACAATATCTTCCCCCTGCAAATTCTCAAGAGCTTTCAAAATGAAAGCATTTTAAAAAAATCGCTTTCAGAAGTGAAGTTCCCTTCCAGAAAGGTGAAATGATTCCTTGATACAAATCACCAGCAAGGCAACCAGAGTTGAGCCATGCCAGCCTCCCTGGGAAATATGTTTCAAGTATGTTTGGTCTCCTAAGGATACAGCAGTCACAAAATACCAAGTGAATTCCACAGGGTCACCTTCAAAAATTATAAGTTCCTCTGAGTTGGAAGTGACCCTTAAAGGCCATCTGGTCCAATCCCCCCCTGCAATGAACAGGGACACCCACAGGTAGATCAAGTTGCTTAGGGCCCTACCCAGCCTGACCTTGACTGTTTCCAGGGACAGGGCATCCACCACCTCTTTGAGTAACCTGTTCTAGTACCTCACCACCCTTATTCTTAAAAACTACTCCTTTATATCCAATCTAAATCTCACCTCTTTTAATTTCAAAACATTTTCCCTTGTCCTATCACAACAGACTCCCCTTCAGATACTGAAAGGCCTCTCTCACAGGTCTCCCAGGACCCTTCTCTTCCACAGACTGAACAGCCCCAGTTTTCTCAGCCTGCCCCCACAGGGGAGATGCTCCATCATTTTTGTATCCCTCCTCTGGACATGCCCCAGCAGGTCCACATCTCTTCTGTACTGAGGACTTCACAACTGGACACAGTACTCCAGGTGAGGTCTCACTAGCACAGAGTAGAAGCCTTTCTTATTCTTCTTAGCACTCCTTTCCAAGTCCAGTTCCAGTTGGGCTTTGGCCTTCCTGACCCCATTGCTACACAGCCTAGCAGCATTTCTATACTCTTCCCTCCAGATTACCTGTCACCACTTCTACTGCCTGTGCATTCTCTTCTTGCTCTCCAGGTTGACCTCTAGGTCCCAGTTCAGCCATGTGGTCTCTTATTTCCCTTTCCTAACTTCTTATGCCTGGGGATAGAGAGATCTTGCACCCAAAGATGTCTTAAGAGACACCACTGCTCACAGCTTTACTAGGCAACTCCAACAAAAAAAATGTACATTTCACAGACTTCAGCCACACTCTCAAGGCAAACAACCTTTATTACGCAGTAACCATTACTTCTGTCCAGAGCTCACTGATGTTCTCTATCAGACATCTCCAAACTAGACTCAACTAACCCTACAAAACACCCTACTGATCACATAGCAGCTATTTGGATGGCTAATGTACTACTTAAATATTGTGTTTCTTAAGTATGCATCAAATTCAACATCTCCCTTCACTAGTACAGTGCAGCAAACCTATAACAAGGTGAAATACTCAACATTTTTATATTAATTTCTTCGTAATAAAGCAATAACCTCTAATACTAGAATAGTGTTTTCAAACAAAGGAAGAAAGAAAGATGGAAAGTCTCAGCATGGAAAAGGGATTAAGAATGTATAGCACCAGCACTGAAAAAATTTTATTTCAATAAACTTAATTTTAAAAATAAACCCTTAATAAATGCAAGCCCTTTCTCTGTAATATATTAGTTTTGTTTCTAAAAGTGGCAAACAAACATTGAAGACTAGAAACCTCAGTGGAGATGTAAAAACCATTACAAAGAGATAATGGCTTACAGCTCTCAAACTAGAATAAATTTTGAAATGAAGACAAAATGCAGAGTTAATTCTATGTAATTAAATCTAAAAACTGGATTTATCCAGACTTTACTACTGTATGTATTACTTCTCTTCAGCACTGAAGTCACTTTGGGGGAAAGAAAAAAAACAGTACAAAGCTAAAAACAAACTATTTGAAGTGTCAGTTGTTATTCAAAGGCAATAGATGGAGTTACGGGAAAAAAAAATCACGTATTTATGAAGAGTCAGCAGGTCAGAGAGGCTGATTTCCAGATGACTTAAGGCAACACCCACACTGCCTGCTGTAGCCAAACAGGGACAACAGGAAGGAAAAAAAGCATGAGGTAGATTCTATTTGGGAATCGTACAAAACATCCTAAGAAAAAGACGTGTTGTAGAATCTATACCCTTCAAAAAGCATTTTATTTCTACACTTAAAACCAATAGTAAAAAAAGTTACCATGTAAAAGACTTAAATATTTTCAGAAAATCACTCCTCAAAGTAGAACAGCTGCCTGAACATGAGGCATGACATGGGCAATATCCTCAGAGGGATCCTGAGCATCTCCCCAGGTAAAGAACCTCAAATAGAAGCAACAGAGTATTTACTTTTAGCGGCTATATATGTAGCAGCAATTCTGCTGTACAATGTTGCAGCAATCAGTGGCATTACTCTCTTTGGTTGGTGCCCATAGCACCAACTTCTCACTGTATGTGTTTGTCACTGAGGGTCACAGGCAGTACAGAAACAAGCACGATTCACAGGCAGGCTTGGTGCTTTGTTGGGTTTTTTGTTAGTTTATTATTTCAAATAAAGAAAATCCAGGCACACATTAGAGTTTCTTGCCATATGCCCACAACATGGAGAAAGCACTGATTATGCAATACACCAACCTTGCGTAGTTGAAGAAATAAATGACAGTTTTGGCAGGTTGTACCCCAATAAGCAACTCAGAGGTTTATTTTTAATTTTCAACCAGAGTTGTGCATTACTTCACAAATACCAGGCCCAAGCCTTTCTTCCATTATAAGGGGACTGAGAGACTGCTCTTTCCATAATCTGTTTTCCCTTAAAATGAGTCAACTGTGCAGTAGTTGCACAGTAGATGTGCACACATATTTTACTCTTAGTCCATCGGGCTGACAGATTGCATTATAAGCCCGTTGCATCAAGAGTCCAAGCATAGACAGTACTGTTGGCAGAAGATGCCTTCTGCCAATAAGCCTTGAACAGCTGGTGCAACACAGATACATGCATTTAAGGTCCTTGAAATCATTCAGAGGAGGCAGTAAAGCTGGTAACTGTGCTGGAAGGTATATCCTAGAGGAGAGATGAGGACACTTGGGTTGCTCAGCCTGGAGGAGGCTGAGAGGTGACCTCATTGCTCCTTGAGGAGAAGAATCAAGAAGGAGATGCCAGGCTCTGCTGCTGGGAACCAATGGCAGGACACATGAGAACATCACGAAGTTGCACCAGAGAAAGGTCAGGCTGAGCATTAGGAACAGGCTACCTAGACAGGTGGTTGTTGCCCTGTGCCTGTGATGTTCAAGAGGCACTAGGACAACATCCTCAGTAACATGCGTTAACTTCGAGTTGGCCTTGGAGATGTCAGGCAATTCAAATCAATTACCTTTGAAGCTCCCTTCCAACTGAGCTGTTGTATTTAGGAAGGCAACAAAGCTCACTCACCTCAAGCAGGTTAGGACCAAGATAATTAATCCTAACAACTCAACAGGAAAACGATCAGACTCCTGACAGTGTCAGCAAGGAAAGACTCAAAGAACTGTGCTGTCTCTATCCCAAAATTGTAGACTATAGTCTTACAGCTATCCAGAGCTATGACTGTACCTGTGCATAGACAGCTATACTCTTGAAATATCTGTGTTAAAATGGTACCCTAAGATTTTCCTGCTCACAGATTTCCAAATCAGAAAATATTCAAGATGATTCAATAACAAGTTATTCGGCAAGTCTTTTCCTTCAGCTTGTTGAAGGGGAATGTTGCAACAACACACTCAGCTAGCAGGAGTCAGAACATAGATGTATTTTCACTTTATTTAATTTACCACATGGACTGAATAGAAGACACTGTGTAACACTGTAATGCAATGGAAAGTACAGCAGTAACAGCAGAGTAGCAAAGTCCTAGGCTGCAGCAAGTGAAGACTTGCTCAAGAACAACAGCAATGGGCACAGAAACAAAAGAAAGAATCTGCTTACCTTTGGAATGCCTCAGGTACACAGGGATCTCCAGCAAGACATGCTTGCTTCCACTGCCAACCCTTAAGTAAGGCCTGGGAAGGGGTGGATCCTGGCTCCACCCCTTCCAGTCACACAGATGCATTGCATGCACCTGAGCTCCCCTGTGTTGGCCCTGCCTTCCCACCAGGTGCTCAGTCACTGACTGCTTCAAGCCATAACTCAGCATTTCCAGTACACACTGCTAGTACTGATACTGCCTGAGATACTGCCAAAGGCCTCCATCCAGCACATATTGAAGCCAAAATAAAGATTTCCACAACACAGAGCAGATTCTGAATAAAGGCCCAAACAATGGACACATGCAATACATCCTTTCAGTCTTGTTGAAATACAGGAGCTTTGAAGGAGGTTGCACAGTCTGTATAGCCTTTTTTTGTGCTTCCAAAACAGAATTGCTTAGTAACTTCTCTGTACATATGATAGAAGTAATGTGACTAAAGACAGTGGTACTACACATGTTTTCTAAGTTATAAATAGAGCATGCTATACGTGTTTCATCACTTAGGACAACATCCTCCTCTGAGTGAAGAGGCTCCCTTTTATGCACTGATTTATTTTTTGATGTCCAAAGCATTCAAAAGCCCAATTTTCACAAGTTTAACACTGTTAAGTAGAGCAAGTTCTTCCAACTTTTAATTCCCCCAAAATTCTTGCCAGATGCAACTGGGATTTGTTTGTACCCTCTCCAGCTTGTAATACATTTATTCACACTGATATCATGGAAAAGCAGAGGAAATAAAAAAGTAATGGTCTGATTGGCACTATACTTCAAGCAAAGGTGAAAGTATTTTGGTAGCAGAGAAAGCAGTTACTATGTTAAGATGTACTTTTAAATCGCTGCAGGGTACAAAAATTGACATTTTAGGAAAATAAGCTATCGATTATTATTGCCTGTAGGCAGTTTAAAGAAGCTTCCTTGTTAGTCTACCTCAAGAAAAGAAAACATTATACCATTTAACTCTTGCACCTAAAGTGCCTTGGTCTCCCTTCAGAGGTCCTGCAGTTGTGTACATGAGTAATTTCTCATTATTTTTCCTTGGTACATACAACTACAACAATGGTTTAACTCTGCAGTATCAAAATCTGGCAACTCCATTGGGTTAAATTTCCCTGCCTTTAAAGTGTTTAAATAGAATTTACTGTGCAACACATTTCACCTTTTTTGTTCAAGGATGCTCTTTCCTAGTAACGCACTCAACTTGTGCACTGATTGTTCTTCTCACCATTCTGCATTCAGGAAAAAAATTCTAATATTTAAGTATTTGCTTTCATCTAACAATACCTGCCCAGGAAAAGTTCCTGAACTGCTCTCAAACATAGGTAAACCAATTTTTACTTTTCAAAGTAAAGCAGCAAATAATCTCCATATTCATTATTGGAGCTATGAATCTACAGAAACATTTTGCTGTAAGGAGTTATTTACATTTGGGGTTAATCATCTTGCTAAAATGCTAAATTACCATGTCAGCTCCATATAGTATCACAATCATAGTGAAATATAATTACTTATATTAAGGAGATTGAGAAGTTTGCTTTGTGATGCCATAAAAATGCGAGGAAAGTCCACTACATGGCTCAGAGGGCGTAAACAGAATTGAATTAGCATACCTCACATTAATTTTCAAGTTTTCTGTCTTTTGAATGCTTGACTGTATATTGAATGTAATTGCAACTTTCCTACTGAACTAGTTTTAACTGTTTACTTGCATTATCTTAAATACATAGTGGTTAGTTTCACCTTTGCTTAGTAATTACTAAGAGAGCACACAGAATAGGGAGCAAAAGAAGAAAGTTAAGCATCCCAGGCTTGACAGAAGGGCAGACTCCACTACAGAGTCACAGGGTTAGCTTCTGTTTGGAAGAAGATTCAGACATCTCAAATAGTTGCACATTCCTGGAAGCGCTGTTTCTGGTACTCTGGATGGCAGCAGTAATACAGCGTGATATTCAAGGATAGGAAAAGGAGATTTGACTCACAGCAGCCACTGCTTAGCTCTAAGGAGTTATAACCTTTTGATTGCAGTTTTCTCTTGATGTATACAATGCTGGCCATTTGAAGATATGCTAGCAGACTAGACAGACCATAAGTCTCATCCACACTGATAATTCATGCATTCCTTTGGAAACAAGATGAGTTGCCCCATAAGAGCACTACCGAAAGCTAGTTATTTGTAGATTATAGCCTTAAAACTTCCCTTCCCAGCATCACCAAAATATTTTCAGCCTCTTCAGCCCCAAATCTATACAACCAGCCCTTGCATGTTTTACTTGCAAATATACTTCCCCCTTGCCTATAAACAACCCTACCCTGCAGGGGGAACTCAAGATCCACAAGGATAGGCTGCAGTACCAGGCCACCCTAATCCACAAGGACTTGACCTACAGACAGCATAGCATCATGACCACAAGCGTACCCACCTGGTACTGTCCCCAAGCCTCTCACCCAAGGCAGGGTTTTTCAGTCTCTGAAGGACTTGATCCAAAGACCCAAGATTGAAAGGAATCTATCCATTTGAGCTGGATTTTGAACAGAAAAAACAACAATGCCAAAGTGTTGCAGCTGCCGTGTTAGTAGTTGGAGAAGAGCTGGCAGTTAAAACTAGATTGCTAGAGACACCGAAAAGAGATCAAGATGTTGTAGCGAGAGAGCACAACAGAGAAATTCCCATAAGAAGTATCAAAGATAGAACAGGTTAGACGAAAAACATCCCATGAGGGTTGTTGTTTCCCAACTAGGTTAGCAGTCCAGTCCTGGAGACACTGTCAGAAACCTTTGAGGGAAGCCAACACAAGCTCAGGGAAGACACAGCAACAGCACAGGCACTGTTAGTGCAGGGAAGCAACTCAGGCCAATCTGGTTTCACAGCTGGCTGTGATTCACACTGCATCCTACTTGTTTGCAATGTTCTCTAACTATGTGTTCAAATCTTATTTTATGAAATGCGTGACTAGGGGCAGGTAGTCAAAAGCTGTGAATAGACAGACTCTTAAGTCCAACTCTATACATGCAGGAGAGCTCCCTCCACCTTTTCTGACACCACTCCCTAACCCACCACATTTGAAAGGAGCTTCTCATTGTCAAAGGAGAGCTACTGCCATGTTTAAACCAACTTGACTTCACCGAAGCAGGTTACACGCCTGCTGGCATCCTAGCCAACAGGTATAGCAGTGGTGATCTTCATCTGTTCTTCATCCCACATTTTGGTGCTGCTTGACAGTGTTTCTATACAATAGTCAAGACATTTGACTATCTCCATGTTTTCTTACTCCTGAACTTCCAAACAAGGTCATAACTTCCTCACGGTTTGCTACCTAAGTATTTAAAGCCAGCTCATATGATTATGTTTTCCTCCAGGCAACATAAACATTAATCTTACCTGAAGAATGCAATAAGGAACAATCTTCTGTTGTAATTATTACATATGCCTAGTTTCAAGATTAAAAGTTTTTATTCCCTGTCCACATGGACACCATGTGTGTAAGGAAATGCTTTAATTAAATTCATTGAACTACAATGTGAGCCATAATTTAAATAATAGAAAAACAAGGTATTGAATTTCCAAGGATATTTTGTATTGGAATGAGAGCAGCTGCCAAAAGACGAAAAAGCTTCAGGGCAAACAGAGTCTATGGGTTTGGGCAACAGCAGGTAAGCAGAACCCTCGATCTGATATTGATTACACAGGTTTGTCTAGCTTGGAAAGAAAAAGACTGAAGAATTAGCAAAGTACTCTGCAATAAAACACATGTAAGAATAATGGACTCCAGATACACTGATAAAGCAAAAAACAGAGTCCTCTCCCGCAAGGACATGTTCTCTTGCAGTTAGAGCAGGAGAAACAGTCTCCCTTTGTTTTCAAAGCATGGTTTCACAGAAGTTAGTAAATAGTTCTACCGGAACCAATTCTATCTGATTGGACCTTGGTTAACTTTAGATAATTCTTAAGAAAAATTTATTACATCTGCGTATTTGGAGTAAAAATCATAGTATAGACACAAGCAGTTTAGGGAAGCCTTCACCAAGTTTCAGAATACTTCTATAAATCATTGCAAAATATTCCCAGTGTAAATGAGTCCTGAAAGCCAGGATTCCAACAGTTTGCTCCTGCCTTTGAATACATCTTTGTACGTGACCTGGGCAAGCACGCCAGCTATCTCAGAATCCCACATTCCCTTTTTGATTTGAAATCAGCACCTCTTGTCCTCACAGGAGGCTGAAAAAAGGGGAATTCACAATGCTTTCAGGTATCACAGGACAGAGACAATAAGAGTGAAGTACTGAAGAGGACACAGTGACACAAAGTGCATGAAGACAGGCAGGACCAAGCATCAAGTCAATAGTAACCAGACCATCACATGCACACTACACTAAATGGAGAAATGATATATAGAACACTATATTGCCCAAAAACACAAATCAAGACAATCCTATCCAGAGGCATCAGACCTCATCCACTCCCCCCATTTTGCAGCAACCACTGCTTACTCAAGAAGCAAAAATGAATATATGAAATAAAATGATCTGAATGAGACCCTCATATCCAATTGCCGCAGGCTACTATGGCTACATCAACTACTCCCACAGGAATGACAAATATTTTAACAGGTCCATTGTTTTAACTTAGAAATCAGAAGGCCTAGTAATATTTTACTTCCAGTTTCTCAATAATTGGCAATATTATGGGAGCACCTGGAGACAAAAATCTCATGAGAGAATTATAGATTTCCTTGGAAAAAAACAGCCTTACTATAGTAGGGAAAAAAATGAAAATAGAATCTAAGCACAGTCCTATATATTCACAACTGAATAGGGAAAAAACTACAGACAACATATATGTATTTTAAATCCCATTAATTTAAGCCAAGTACAAAACATGGGAGGAGCCGACTCAATACTGGAACATATAGTGTTGTCAATATTGGACAAGCTCACTCTCACACTTCTCCTTTCTTACCTTTTAGCCTGAACATCAGAACTGCCTGAACATTCAGATCTAGATTTGAATCTTGAGCCCAGAAGTCCAGCAATGATCAAATCTGATCATGTCCACCATGAAGATACAAACTGTCTCAAGTAAATAATGAAAGTCCCTTCACAGGTAAGCAACATATTGCAAAAACAGCTACAAATAGTATAAAAGATACAATTGTTTTCAATTAAAATTAAGCATGACTGTCTCAAACCCAAACATTAGCCAGAATAAATCAGAATACCCATAATTACATCACAACAGAAAAGGCAAGGTAGTAAGCCTTTCCTGAGGTAATGACGTCATCTAATCCATTTAATTTCACCTTATTAGTTGTACAGCAATAAGAGAGGCAGAGTAATGGCATATTAAAGATTATTTGTCCCTGCAAAGCTTTGAAAATTAAACACTGGAACTGAAGTTCAAAGACTTCCTTTGGAATTCAGTGGTGACTCAGCATCATATTAAGGTACCTATTTCATATCTAGGCACACAGATCCATAAACACTCATCTTAAATTGCTTCTTCTGTGTTGTATTTCAGACTTCATCTCTTTTGTTTTTCAGTGAGCTGCAGCTGCCGCCAGACCTCTGTTTATGCAAATGGGAAATGGGATTGCTTCACATTAAATGCCACAAAAATGACCCTTTTAATTAGCTTTTCCAGAGGGCCCAGGGGTCATAGGAGCAGTAAAGCCCACAGAAGAAAGCATAAGGACAGTTCGGTTCTTGAACCCATAGCTTCACATGAAGCAGTTCAGCCTGTTGATATTGTCCTTTCCACAAAGGTCTAAACAAGGCCACAAAGATCATACTCCACAAACCATCCTGGGCGTGCAGTCAACACAACTCCTTCACAGTAGTCCATGTTTCTACAAGGCCAGGATCCCTCACAGAGAAGGCAGGAAGGTGCACCTGGACATTAACACTGAATGCATTGCATCATCTTCACCTCCACCTGCCTTTTGGTGCAGGCCAGATGTTTGCACTTTGAAAGAGCCTTCCCTTGCCTCGGTCCTACATCCAATGCTTTTTCAGGCACTTAAAAACTGTCCTCTCACTGAACTCTTAGCCACCATAGCTGATTAAAACTCTGCAAACACAGAACTCCTTGGAAAGATTCAAGAACTTAAACCCAACCTTTTTCTTCTTTCCACCCTTGCAGCCACACCAAGGGCCACAATCATTTCTGCCAATTGACTGCACCATCTCCAGTAGACAATACACCTATCATGCTGGCCCTCCTCAGTAGGCCCAAAATCATATTTCTATCAACAATTTTTAGGGAAAAGCAAATTTTGGGAAAAGCATCGCGCTGCATGGAGATGTCAGAAGGAAGACTGCAGAAATGGATCAGCAGAATCTGCTGGTAAGAGGAGAAAAAAGCAAATAAAACTCCTCTTCAGTGAGTCGCTCGCAAAAGTAAAATGATTATTTCATTCTGCTTTAAGCTAAGGCAATTCTTTTCCCTTTGCTTCTCTCACGAAGTCCCCTGGCCCACTTCTTCATTTTACCTCTTTATTTGTTAACTGTATTGGCCCAGACTCAGCAGGTCATACTCCTTACTTCCCAGATCCAGAAAAAAAACTATTTTCATACAAACTTACCCCAAACCATTGCTCTCTAAAGGCATAGATACCCTTTCAGCTTAATCATGTGCTGAAGCAGGCTGCAGTCTTCTACATATCCATTACTCCCTTTGCATGGGGAATCTTGTTTTTCATAAAATTCCAAATCAGTTTGAAAGAATTGCTCAAGAGATACTAAATTCTTTCAGGTTAAAAAAAATTAAATATCACAAACTGGATCTAAGGACACAGGTGCAAACTGGTGCCTGTACTGACAGCAAGGCTGCAACTGAGTTTATAGGTTCAGCTGCACTGTACAACCTTCCAGGTAGCCAACCAGCACACTTGCAGCTTGAAACCAGACACATCTCTTTGTTTTCTGTCACAGCCAGTAGCTGGCTATGCCCAGAGACTACTCAAAGTGTTCTGCATGGGAAAGCAACTGTAGAATAATATAACCATGAAATCATAGGGAAGGCAGAATGAAAGAAAAATCAAGTTTTACCAATGCTATCATTACCAGATTCATCTTTTTAATTCAGTTAGCTACACATGCTCATCTTACCTCAGCAAAGCACAGCAGCCATCAGCAACTCCCAGCACAGCAAGCAGAGAACTAAGCCCAAGATCTGTCCAGGGAATCCCCTCAGAGCAGCAGGAGATAGAGTCAGGCTAAGGACTGTGGAGTCCCATACCAGCAGCGTAGATCTAAGAAGAACCCAGGAGGCATAGCCAAACACTGGACCAGAGACCAGCACTCCCACAGCAAAACACAGAAGGGGCTACTAGCCTGAGGATGAGCTTAGGTGGGGCTTCTGGGCACACAGGTGTGGATGGAGGCCACAGATGAACAGAGTCAGGGAAATTACAGTCTGTGAGTGCCCTCGTGGCCCTCATGATGAGCACCTGTTACTATCTTTTCTATCAGCAGAAGTAATGTGGTGAAAAAAATTTAAGTTTTCAGAATCATGTAATTTGGAGGCAAATTCTGAGAACAAGGTCATACATAAATACTATCAAGTTTTGCTAGTAAACCATCAAGGATTTCAAAATTAGACTAAAATGACATTTGGTGCAACATTTAGAGGAAGGCTTTAATGTTTTCACTCCTAAACAAAGCCCACGCTATCCAATGCATTCACACTGCCTCCAGAGGACTGGACTCTGGAATTCATGAAAGGTCCTAGACTTAGAGAGTCTCTTAGGGGAAGGATCCCGTGCCATGGTGAGTGGAAGCCCTCCAAAATGACTCAGACCCTATAAGGAGATCCTCCTGTGTGAAAATGTAGAGATCACGGCCTGAATGGGTGACCAGCCGGTGAGAAAGGGCTCATGTTATCTTGGGAACACAAGTAAACCACCTCTAGCTTCTCCATGTAGCTAGAAGAAACTTGTTTGTGAGAAACTGCTCTGTACCTGTAAACAAGCCTCCTTGCTTTATGTAAATGACCTTGCTTATTCCGATACATGATGTTTTATTGTCTCCTGCTGTTATATATATGTATAGCCACAGTACTAATGGGGTTGCACGGACGTCTTGCCAGCTGGCTGCCACAGGTGTTTGCTGGGGGTAATCCCAAGGCAGATATTCCACTGGCTGGCCGCCTCCAGTAAAGTGAGTATCCCTCTATTGAATTGATGAATTTGAGCTCACCTCCATGTACATTCTCAGGGATAGGTAAACCTTACACAGGAGCATTCGCACTTTTGCTTTACACCTCTACACTCGAAGATCCTAGCACTGCGTCTGGGGATCAGATTCCCCCTACCCGTGATTTCACCTCTGAAGTCACCGAGATTTGCATGAAAGCTGACAGGTGACAAACAACGCACTTTCACATCACACTGCAGTGTCACTGCAAACCAGGTCTCTTTTTGTATTAGCCAAGTGAGCGTGTGGAGGTGGAAATCACTCGGCATGGCACCCATGCTTGCAAGAAAAGGGACGCTGTCCATCCTGGAAAAGTTATTATCTCGTTACCATTTCCAACAGTATCTACCCTCACAGTGAGCAAGTGGCTGTAGTTTTGCAAACATTTTGGACTACCAGTACTGTGAGATGCCCAATAACCATGGCCCCCATACTGCTAGTGGCAGCTGGCTTGATAATGCTCCATGACACAGAGGAAAATTCTGCTTTGCAGCTTTCTGGATCTACCCCTGCACTTAGGAACGATGCTCTGCAGCACAAATCATCGGGGAAAATCTATGCAATTTGCATCAAACCTAAATTACAACATCCATCTGATGTCCACAGCCTTTCATGGGATCAGCTCTTCTGCTGAGGGAGAATTCCTTGTGTGCACCCCACTGGAACAATCTTCCCAAGGGGAGACAGCACTTGAGGGCTGACATTAGGGCTGAGAACAGCACCGTGCCTCTCCTCTCTCCCGGGTAGAAAGTTACGTTTGGCAGCAAGTCCGCTGTTAGTGCTTTTCACAAACACACACAGATGCAACAACACATCCATTCACACGCGCAGGGAAAAACATGGAGTAATTTTCATTGGTAACAGGGAATCTCTCTTATAGAAAGATGGTGCCAATTACAGAGATGTGTCGCTGACATTTCAAACAGAGCCTAGGACAGGGTATGCCACAGGAAGAGGATGACACAGTGAGGGATTGGAGCATGACTATCTAGACAGGGAGTCATTACGGGGCAAATGAACATAGGAAATGAAAGGTTTCCCAACCAATTCATAGGGCTTTTAGGTTTTAACCAAGTTCTCAAGCTTCAGTTTTAATAGTGCTTTTACTTGGTACAATGCAGTTTTAAAAAGGATCTCAGAGGGAGAAAATGAAGAGACACAGTTATACGAGACTTGGGACATTTGGAGCTAAAATGCTGACTGTTGTCTTGGGCAGATCACAAATAGTACTTACGCAAGCTGGGAACTGCTGCACCACTGCCAGTACTCCTTTAACTCTTGACCTTTTCCTGGACGTCAGATGGGAATGATTTTTAGTCTATCCGGTCTGAATTTGATCCCAAGTACTAGGACAAGGGAAGAAAAAAATTATTCTTTAAAAGTTTTACATACTGAATTCTTAAAATTTAATGCTCACCCCTTAGAGCTATACTCCTAGCTCAGAGCTGGTAAGAAGCAACATGTTTTTTGCTTTAATCCTTTCCAAAGACACATTCCATAAATCGTTAGCATCCTTGCCAACTACTCCGTCTCTTAGCGAGCCCACATACCAGCTTTAAAGTAAGCTCTTCTAAAACCAATGCAACAGTCCTGTGGGTTAAGTTTATATTATTTCCAGATTCGTATAGCTGCAGGCTCCTTTTTAAAGTTGCAAATGATAAGTCATCTCTTTGTTGCCAGTACTTTTTCTTTTAACTCTGTTTAAACATTGTTCACTGATGCACTTAGTGAAAAACAGACTGTACTAGCTGTAACATAGCTGTACATGCTGTAGCAACAGGAATACAGTAAGCATTTTGCAGCAGGAGCAGTAAAGAATACCTGCTTTGACAATTCAGTCTATTAAGATCTCCAGTATAGATATCACTGCTTAAAAACAAATTGAAGGGCAGCAACAAACATAATATATTGCACTGACGCAACATCTCTCATCTCAGAAGACAACAGTCACATACTCTCAACAGCATAACCATGAGCAGCCCAAAGCAGCTTTTCTAAGAAATACAAGAGCATGAGGGCCTTCCCTTTCCTCCCATGCCAGCTACCCATCTAGAAACATCCAAGCCCAGTGCAGTCACTCCTCCTTCTGGCCCACTGTGGCTGGGTACAGTCCTGTTGGCTCACTGATGCCTTTATCTCTACCCAGCCTGACCAGAACAGCAGAACAGGAAGCTTTTAGCACACTGGAGTCCTCTTTTTTTTTTTTTTTGTCCTTTTCGTGAGAGTCTTTAAAAATTTACTGTAAAAAATGACACCACTCCAAAATTAAACTGTAGATATTTTAATATATGAAATACTCCTCTTTTCACTTTTTACTCCCTCACCTCCTTTTGTCTTCCATCAGACCTGCAATTGCTCACTAAAATTTATCTGGGTTTGAGAAAGCTGCTGCTTTTCTCAATAAGAAGAGTTCAGTTTGTTCTACTTTCATGGAAGCCTCTGGCTTCCCCTGGTTTAAAAGCCAGGCGCTTTCCCCAACTTCCACCAGGAGTTTGGTGCCAGAAGTAGAAACAAAGAAAAGTGATGTCAGGAAATGCTGAGGGTGATGCTACCCCTATTTTCAGACCTTATTCTGTGGGGCCTCTTCCACTCTTGCCAGCTCTCACAGCCCACAACACACTGTTCCCTGGCAGCTAGTGGGAGCTCATGGATTACTTGAAGCAGAATCTGCTTTTGCACACCTAACTGCCTATGTATGCACAGAGCTGCGCAGTGGGACCTAGTGAAGTGACTGAATTTTTTTATGTGACACAAACCACAGACTCATCAGCCTCCAACTTAACCTTGAGAAACAGCAGGGAATTGGAACTGGAAGCTCCAGTCACGACTGGACTGGGAGGAGTCAGTTTGTCAGTGTACTGGGGTTATCAGTATACTGTGTTTGACCCTTTTTATGGATCAGCTGGGAAATCAAGGCTCCCATGCCTGCCTGTGAACTCATACTGTGGTTCTGCAAACAGTTATATAAACAACTTAATCCCGCATACTTGACTGGTCTCCTAATTGAATATTTGCAAGACTTTGACCTTCGTGTAAACTGACTTCACAGGAGACCAGGCAGCAATTTCCATGCATTAAAAGTCAAGACTGGCATTACAATACCAAAAATCCATTCTCCCCATGCCTAAATTCACCCTGAACTTACCTTTTGTACCTTGAAGCATAGAAAAAAGAAGCAATGTCAGGATCCATAAAAAGAGTTAGGATCATTGACTGACAAGCATGCAAAGTTCCCTTTCACTCATTCCGTTGTACTGTCATAGTCTGATTGCTTGGGGACCTCAAAAAAAAAAAGAAAAAACAGATATGGAACATCTGTTTCTAAAATGCAGATATCTAAGCAACAAAAGTATGAGGGTTTCTTTCAAAGCACAATTCAATTTATCACGTTCTTCGGCACAAAGCTGAAGATAGAGCTTCTGTACATAATTAACATGAATATTGATTGACCTTAGGCATAGACAGGAACTACTGGAGAAAACTGCATTAGCGTATTGCAAAGGTAAAGCTTGGTAGGCTGTGGTACAACAGTGAAGTTGCATAATTATCTTGCTGAAGAAATGCGTGAAAAGTTTGCAAGACTGCAGTCCCTGCCAGTGCTTCAGGCCAAGCACTGGAACACTTCTGGGATAAGCCTGGAGCTGGAATGAGGCTATTCCCCTCTCATTTCCCTTAAATGGTGTGTCTGACTCACTCCAGTTGGGGGACATGCCTTGGTTACTCACTGACTGTTTATCTAAATGCTAACCATGTGATTAAAATAACTACTCCACAAATCCCCAGATCACAAGGAGCCATACCCTGGTATCTCTCACGCTGATGTAAATCCTGAGAGCAGACCTTGGACATGCAGTCGCTCACACGAGTGTTTACTGACCATGGCACAGAGGTGGCTCTTGCTGCTAGTCATGAGACAGAACAGAGTCACCCTTTGCCGTTTGCAGCATCCTTGCTCAGCCTGTGGCGGCATCAGTTCTCCTAAAGGGACCTTGTGTGTCTAGGAGTGAGTAAAATTGGAAAGCAAAGCTGGATATTAGGAAAAATTTCTTCTCAGAAAGGGCAGTAAGGTATTGGAACAGGCTGCCCAGGGAGGTGGTGGAGTCACTGTCCCTGGAGGTGTTGAAGGTTGAACTGTGTGGATGCGGCACTGAGGGATGTGGTTAGTGGGCATGGTGGCGATGGGCTGGCAGTTGAACTGGATGATCTTGGTGGTCTCTTCCAACTTTAATGATTCTGTGATTCTAAGAGAAGGACATGGTTAGCCCACTGGGGCAAAACATGCTCAGACTCTTGTCGTATCATAACTGCAGTCCAGTTGATAGCATTGAAGACCTGCTCTTAACTTGGTAAAGCATCTAAAGCAAATTTGGATGGGAGTGATAACCAAGTCATTTCAGGCCTGAGCCCAATATTTTTGGCCCCAGGTTCCACTGGTAAAAGTGAGTAAATTTGGTGCCAGTCACTTCTCCTCCTGTGGAGGAGGAGAGGAAGCCCTCCTAGCTGCAGGGTTGCTGACTTGCTGTCCCACTGTTCAGCTGCTGAGAAGGTAAATCATGGGGCAGAAGGTCAGGAAGGGGAGCATTCCCTGGGCTGCAGTCTTGGCTGGATGCACAGCGCTGTTCTTTGTAGCTAGCAGGGCCAGGAGGACCCGTGAGCATACATGCTGGGGCTGGGAGGACACTAATTTGATGACAGTTAACAAAGCTGATATCCGAGGGATGTGTCATAACATTGCAAAGAATAAAACTAAGAGAACGGAATGTGTTTTCACTTTAGATGATGTATTTTTGGCTAATAAGTACAGAGGAAAACAATGGATGAGTCCTTATGAGAGGGGGAGGTAAAACCCACTTCTTTGAACCCTGCCATGCTCCTTGGAGGAGGTGCACATAATGCTACTACCCAAGAGTTAAATCACAGGTATACATACGTGTGGAGAGAAGATAAAGGCTCATTGCTAAACCCAACAAAGCCCCAGTGCTGGCACAAAGTCACACTGACATCCATGGGTTTTGGATTAGGCCCCTAATGAGCTGCATTTATCCCTTCAACGCTGTAGTTGTTGGAGGTGCCAAAAGTGGATTTGGAGAATATAAAGCAATAGAGAAATTCCCACAACAGCACTGAGCTCTTTAGCTGGTACTTGCAGAGAAAGCACTCCTTGCCAGCTCCTTAAAGCAGGACTGCTACAGGGGGACTCATGACTGTTTGCTTTATTCATACTGCAACACATCAGAGGACACTCTGGGTCCTCCCTGCTTGGATGTCAGCTTCTCCCCAGTGACATGACCTAAAATAAGGCTGCCAAGGCTATTTGGCATTTTAAAGTGATAGAGCACAACATGAACATCCATTATGCTCTCTGTTCAGCTGGATTTCTTAAATATGTTTTACGTGGTGGGTCTGACTAACTTAAGTTAAAAAAAAAAGAAAGCTGTGTCTTTGTTCAAGTATTGTTCTTCATTCTGAGCACAAAATGTTGTGGGTTTTTGTCCCCACAGAGCAGCAGGTTTTCAACACAATGGATGGAAATACTAACTCACAGCTTTAAAACGGTAACACATCACACTCTGGAGACTAGCATTTGTTTTTGAACATGAACAGTATAGACATTAAAAAGATTCCTATCTCTTAACTTTGTCAGGTACAAATAACTGTGTTTATCCTGTCCTGTGAGATCTCATCAGGAAACATATCTGACATTTCTATGAAGGACAATATTTGCACAATTTTCATTTGGTGTGTATGGTGGATAAACAAGCTCTGGGCCACCATTCACCTATGCACAATGCTGCAGATGAATGACAAAGCCCCACAGTGCTGGTTGAACATAATCCAGCATTACCCATACTGATATACCTTGAACTCCTGTTCCGTCAGCTGCAGCCCTGAGCAATGCACATGATGCAGAAATTCTTGCCACAGAAATCATGGAATCACAGAATCACAGAATATCCCGAGTTGGAAGGGGCCGATAAGAATTGTCAAGTCCAACTTTTGACTATGCTTGCACAGTGCTAGTCTGTCAGCATCAGGGAAGACAGATATCAACATGAAGGACCAGCCTGTTCATGCACAGCCAGCCAAATGAGTCCGTGCTGGAATCCTCATGAATGCACAGCAGCCGCTTTTCCAACCTATATGTGCCTAGCTATGGTAGGTGCACAGATTTGTCTGGTATTACACAGCAGCCAGACATGTAGAACTGACTAGGCCACTAAAGTGCCAACAAAAACAATAAGCTATTTCCAGAAAGGAATGGGTTGGCAAGTCTACAACCTGCAGCAAAAGAAGTCAGAGTCCAACTCATCTTTTTAATATAGCTGCTCATCACTATAATCTCCTGGTTATGGAGGATGAAGGAAATTGTTCATCGCTTTTTCAGTTAAGTTATATTGCTACAGTACTCACTCTACCAAGTCTTTAATAGAAGAATTTGCTGTCAAAGAGAAGCACAGGCCAGCAGGCATTCTGAATGTGCAGTTTCACTTATAGGTCCAAGACCACTTTAAGAGAGAAGGGAGAAATTCATACTGCACACTACTGAGTCTACTGACTTGAAGTAACCAGTTACCACTCTGCCAACTGCAGTTAAAAATTACACACACACAGAAACAAACCAGGAACCCCTGTCACATTCATGCAAGGATGTATTACACCAAGGCTGGCAAATTCACAAACTGCTATTCATCATAATGTAAGCAGAAAAATTGAGTCATTATGGGAGAAAACGCAAAACACCATGGGCTGGCATTCCCCATTTAAACGCCCCTTTCAGTCAAGCAGACTGCTGTCCTTGGCTTGCCAGCAGGTGTTGTATTCAAGAGGATGGTGTGATCTCAAAAGCATCCTGGTGCCCCCCAAATGCTGCAGAACGTCCACTGGGGAGGGCTAACCAAACACTCACATGGACAGCCTGATGCTAATATATGTTTTTTTCTGTGGAATTAGGCTGCTGGCTCATAAATGCAATCAAGAGGGCCTCTGCTGCTTTGTGAGTACACAGTGAGTGCTTCTCTCTCCTACAGGCTCCCTTCAGCTGCATCATTGTTAGCCAATGAGGGAACAGTTTTACACAGCTTACGTCTGCAGGTGCACAGAACCCAAAATCCGTGACTGCACGCAACACTATATGTTCCTTTTGTCTAAAACCACAGCTGTAACAACAAATAGGACCAAATCCACTGCTTCTGTCTGCCTGATCTGCATTGTGAGGCCAGCACAGCGCAGTCAATGCACACCGGTGTGTTGTAAAACACAAGCTCGGTCGTGTTTGGCTTTCTATTTTGAGCTGATCAAAACAGCTCAAACAACATTATTCCCACAGGGTAAAGCACATGTCAAGGTTCAAAAGAAAAAGCACTTTGGAGCAGTCCAAGCACACACAAAAATGCACTCAATTGTGAACTGCTGGCCCATCTCTGCAACCAGGGAAGGGATGACACCACCCACAGAGCCTGGATCGGTTCCTTCTCCTCAGGGTTTGGTTTATCTTCCAAACACAAAAGTATTTTCCTGACCAAAACAGACAACAGAGACCTTTCTTCACACTGCTTCTCCCTGTCCTGTCCTCACTTCACCATTTAACACTCTCCTGACCCACAACACCACCAAAACACTCTCAGCCCTTTCTAGGAAACATCTCTCTGCAAAACCCCAGCTGGGTTTGATGATGGAGCAGGGCTGGTGGCCGCTCAGACCTCTACGGGACACATCATCAGTCATACTTCTCTGTTCAGAAGCTTGCCCACCACCCAATAGTGGATTCAGTAAAGGAACAGAAAACACTGGAAGGCCCCATTTCCACCAAGATCACTGAGCACAGACACTCACTGTCACGTTCTGCTGGAGGAGATGCTGCACACTCCTTGGGGCTGCTGGGGCTCTACCCAAGCCTGTCTTCATGGGGACATGATCTGTGACCCTGGTCACAGGGAGACCTCAGTCCCCCAGCTTTTCTGGCCTGTGCATGACTCCATGCCATATTTTGACAAAATGTCACTCTAACACGGAAGCACTCTACCACGAGCTGCTGCTGGATGCAGAGGGGTTCTTGCTCCTGCCACAGATTTCTCCAGCCACTTCTTCCCTGGGGACTGCATTTTACCCACATTCTATGCATCCTCCGCCCTTCACCTTCCATCAGCTCTACTTTCCTTATCCCTTTGAGATCTGGTCTTTGAACACAGTCCATCCTCCAGTCCCTGGGCTACTACACTCCCCATGTTTGTGTGATACTCCCATAGACAGGACATTATCTCATCTTTGAGCCTCTGAGTGCCTCTAGTCTGCCATCAAAACAGTCATGGCTTCTTGCACAGACTTAGGCTCACAGCACCAGGAGTTATTCCTCCTCCACTCCGCACCCAGATTCCAGCAGTCTCTCTGGTCAACAGCGTTACTCAAGTCTGCCCAGTGCTCAGTGCTGCTACGTGGTGCTGGGAAATTACAATCAGTCTAAACCAAAGGCTGAGGTAGCTCAGGGTTAGCAGGGACAGTTTTAGTGTTTGCCTGCAGAGAAAAGTGTTTCCACTCAGAGCTGGGAACTGTCTCTCTTCATCTGTGGAATTCCACATCAGAGTGTTGCCCACTTCCCCAGGGCACCACCTGTCAGGACAGCAGTCCTTGTGGTAAGTGTCTCTGCTGTAAACATAGAAGGTGTTCTGCTTGCTAGGTGGAGAGCAAGCTGTGGAACAGGAGAGCAGCCTCTTTGCCTGTGTAGAAAGGGCAAGTCGTGAACAAAACCAGGCTCCTGGCCCACCCCTCCTTTCTGGCCCAGGCCCAGGTACCCACTGGTGCTCCTCACCCCCACCAGGGCTAGCTTTAGGCCTCTTCCTCAGGGCCCATTCTTGTGTTCAGACACAAGTTAAAGCAGGCTGGATCTGGACACTCTTAGGCCATCCTTTCTGTCTCACCAGTGCCTTCTCTCTTCTTACAGAGAAGAGGAGGCTCAGGAGAGACCTCTACAACTGCCTGAAAGGAGGTTGTAGTGAGGTGGGGGTCAGCCTCTTCTCCCAGGTAACTGCAATAGGATGAGAGGGAATGGCCTCACATTGTGCCAGGGGAAGTTCAGGTTGGGTTTTAGGAAAAATTTCTTCTCTGAAAGAGTGATGATACATTGGAACAGGCTGCCCAGGGAGGTGGTGGAGTCACTGTCCCTGGAGGTGTTCAAGAAATGTGTGGATGTGGCACTGACGGACATGGTTAGTGAGCAATATTGGTGGTAGGGAGATGGTTGGACTAGATGATGTTAGAGGTCTTTTCCAACCTCAGTGATTCTATTATGTGGTGAGGTGGGGGTTGGCCTCTCTTCCTACTTGACTAGCAATAGGACTAGCAGGAATGGCCTCAAGTTGCAGCAGGGAAGGTTCAGGTTGGATATTAGGAAAAATCTGTTCTTCAGAAGAGTGGTCAGGTGCTGGAATGGGCTGCCCAGGGAGGTGGTTGAGTCACCATCCCTGGAAGTGATCAAGAAACATTTAGATGTGGTAGTAAGGGATATGGTTTAGTGGAGAAATATTGATGGTAGGTAGACAGTTGAACTAGGTGATCTCGGAGGTCTTTTCCAACCTTGGTGATTCTACGCTTCTATTATTCTATCATTAACCTATTTTTTTAATTTGGTATTTTTTATTTTGCCCTCAAACACATTAGTTTAACATTTCAAGCAATCAGTTTTGGATGAGATCAAGTAGGAACAGGGACAATAAATCATCAGGAATGTACTAATGATGAAAGGCAGATGGTTAGAGAGTAAGACCTAACACCAGAGTTACCTCCAGCATCTTGGCCCTTCTGACCTGCGAGGCAGCATTTAAAGTGACCATCAGCACATCAACCAAGGATCAGAAATGCTCATCTGATAAATAAAATACTTTGGCAAACAGCTGTAATGCTCACTGTCCTTGGATCCTTTTCCTGCCTCCCAGTGTGCTTGTTGCTGCTTTAAATCATTCCCCCAGTAGCTTCTCAGGGACAGGCAAGGGAACATTGCCTGCCCTGTAGCCAAAGCATTCAACAGACACTCTGAACATTTCTGGCTATTAAACATCCACCAGCACATTGCTTTTCCAAGAGGGAGCCCTGTGAATTATGGCTGAGGTAACCACATTTCTACCAGCATAAAAGTTTCCATTGTCATTCAAGAGGAAAAATGAGTGCTCCCATTCCTCGCCAGGTCTGCAATGAAGTGCAGCTGGCATGGCCTCCTGCCTGAGAGGTAAGGGAACCATCCCTATATATGGCCTGAAAAGCACCAAAGGATCGCTCCTGAGGTAAGGGCATGGTCCTACGCTGACACATAGTGTTACTACATGGGTAAAACCTCTGTAGTCAGCAGCAACAACAAAAAACTGTCAGAGAGATTTCCCTTAAGAAGTTCAGTAAAAATGCTTTCCGACTGTGTGATCTTCCTACAAATTTTATTGTCACAGTGACATATTTGAACACTCCCTCAGATCACACACTAGAAAAAAAGTAAGACTGGAGTTTGGAATAATTTATATCTGTAGCAGAACATGGGATTTTTATAAGGCATTTTTCATCACAGTATTTTCTTCACCACCTCCCACTGCCCCCAACAAAGATGTGGACCCATTTGCTACATTACACTTTACAGATGCCCTCTTTCTAAGCCTCTGATTTTTTTCTTCCGTGTTCTTGGTAGAAACAAGTGTAGACACAGCAGTGCTTTGGATTTTAGGGTAATTTTGTATGATTTCATTTGCTGCATTTGAGAGTTTTGTGGATTCAGTAATCTGTGAGGCTCATGTTATTCTCCTGCTTTGCAGTGAGCCAAAAGCAAAGGACACAAAATAATACAACCTGGCATCAGCTACATTGTGCTGTATTCAGTGCAGAGTTTCTCACAGGTTCCCACAACACAGAAAAGAGGAAGTGATATGAGATGATGGACAGACAATTAGAGCAAAAGGAAGAACCAAAGATCCTCCCCACACACTCCTCCAGTGTCCCTCCATAAATAAATAAACTAATACGTTCAAAAAGGAAAGGAAGAGCAAAAATTCAAAATACATTTTTTAATCATCAGAAGAGAAGAAAAACTGAAGAAAGGCCTTGAAAGGGACAGGGACTATATGCCTGTAGTCAAAAAACACACAAGGAAGAACCATAATACAAACACAGGCTGGAAGGAAAGAGGCAGTGAAACATAAGATGCCAGGGAGTAAATGAGAACCAGAAACTCAATCAAGATTAGAAAACATTTTTATTATATTTGGCATTAATAATGCAAGCCCTCTAAGTGTGGTTAAGATTTAGAAGGAATATCTATAATACTTCATTGTGCATTAATTTAATATCAAGAAAGAAGTCGCATTCTGTGAACATGATACTCATGTGTTGCCAGCTACGTGCTGTGCCAGCAGGGCTTCTCACCCTCCTCACCCTGTTCCAGGTCAATAAGAGCGTCATGTCTTGTAATTGGAAAGGAACTGGGAAACACAGTTGTCTTCCCCACGCACATCAGTTTTCTGGTGCTATCAGCAAGTTATGGCTCTTCTGCCTGTGCAGTCACCCAGGGCAGTGAGTTGGCAATGGCTTGACCACAGCAGTGAGGTCCAGCCAACAATTTGTGACTCCAGGCACACAAAGACGACCCTCGGTTGTAATCCTCCAGAAGGATAGAGACAGCTCAGGCCTCCATCCAGCTCCACAGCTGTGTCTCATGGGGACCACCAGAGGTACAAGCAGACCTTCATTTTGCTGTGAGACCCCACTAGTGATCGCGAGTCTTACCTGAGAAGGGTGCAGCAACGCCAGTAAAGGCACTCTGCTAAGAGACACCTCTGCCCATGACCTACAACACCTTTTCAAAACAAGAACATCACAGCTTTAAGGATGATCAGAATGTCTTCCCAAAGCACACAGAGTCCAACTGGGAAATGCAAGGATCTCCCTTTCCAGTGCATGTAGACTTTCCCTCCATGTTTCTAGCTTCACAAGAAGATATACGAAGCAATGGATTTTAAAACCACAATGTTTTCATACACAGAATATCTGGCATAAGCCAGAACCTTGCCCATGTTGGGCAGAATCAAAGGAAGCCCATGCCTGAACAAAGCAGCAGCAATCATTCCTTCTGCACTTCAACTTAGTAAAAGAGATTTCTTGCAGGGGGCTCCTTTGGTCTAGAACATACTAAAAAGAACATGTTTTGCTTTTCATGCTTAGTTATCATGACTCCACCTTTAAGTTTCCCTTACAGTTCCCTACAGGGAACAGTTTTGAACTCTTTGCATTTCAGTAGGGAACCTCTGGATCACAGCTAGCCAGGTAAATGAGTGAGTGGTATTCTCACCGCTCTTTCTTTCTCCCTCCTGCCCAGCTGATGAACATATTTTGTAGGATCCCATAGAGAGTTTGAAGAGAGGTTTGACAAATGCAGAGCTGAGTACGTGGCAGAGACTTTCAAGTGGTTGTGCTGATGCAGTAATTTCATAGCTTGCTCAACTCCAGCCTTTAAATTCAGTGCCAAGAGTCAATGCCACATAAAAATTAGAAGTCTAAAATAATTTTAAAATACACACACATATACACAGAAATGCAATGCAAAATATAGCTAAAAATAAAAGAGCAAAAGTAAGTAAATAAGGAATGCTCTAAATCAGCATGCCATTTTCCCCTGGATCAAAATTTGCCTTAATTTCTACCCAGTCTAGTGAACCTGGAGTGGATCTGGAGGACATTAAAGATTTGGATTAAAAAACAGAGTTGGAAAATTATATTTAAATTTAGTTACTAATTAAATAAATTGAAAAAATAACAGCAAAAGGCTGCCAATAGTATTTGTACTTTTCTAGTGCTTTAAAATACCCTGGGCCTAATTGCGCTGTTCAGTTCTTTGAAAGAGAAGAACATTTGAATAAAAATGTATAATCAAGTTTAATATTTTAGAAACAGTGTGGAAGAATAAAACCATCCACTGTGTGTTCTCCAAGCATAAAAACCAAGTATCAATAATATTAGCTCTTAATGTTTTAAATGATCATCCTGGCACTAATTTGATCTTAGGGAGCAGCAAGCTCAGGGCTGCTTCCAAACTGGGGATGAACCTGGAGCCACCTCTGTGTAGGCTGTGCCCTCCCAAGGAGGCTGAAACTGTGGGCAGGGCTAGGGGCTGGTAACAGGATCCATCAACAGCCACAGACAGGGCAAGAGATCAACAAAGTTTGAGTCCATCCAAGAGGGCCCATCAGGAGAAGCAGGAAATTGAAATGGGGCTGGAGATGAGGCCACCTGCAACTCTGGGCCAAGATCCAGCCAGGAAAGAGAGACATGGGCAAAAAACTTGAAGAAAGGGTGTTATTGAGCTGATTTTGCAAATGTGAAGGAATTCTGCCTCCTCAGCCCTCCGTATTCAGAGATGTTGTTATAGTCTTTGAATTCCCAGACACTTCGGGTTCCAGTCATATCGTTCCTGAAAAGAAATTGAAATATAAGCCTCAGATCAGAATATCCAAAATATGAGTAAGTATGAATATGAACCACAGCATGGACAGTTTTGTCTGCAGCAGTGGCCATGCAAGCTGGAGGAGGAGGCACTTGGCATCAGTTACTTCCAGAGTCAGCTTGCTGGGCATTTTCCCTCCTGATAGTATTTTAAGAAAAAGCACTTTTTCACAACACAGATGGACTCCATAAAGTTTCTTTGAACTTATAAGGAAATGTCTTTAGATATCTAGTCTTCATAAAATGGATGTTTAGGATACTAAAAGAGAAAATCAAAATACATGGGTTTTTTTCTTCTTTTATTTATTTATTTTTTTAAGCACACTGAATGAAACAGGGTTCTGCCACCAACTCATTTGCCATAGATAGTTTGGGCTGTGAGTCTGTCATCTCAGCCATGGTCAGAGAGAGCAGGATGGAGCCCAGCTGAGAGGTCTCCCAGGGGAAACCTAGCCCTGGCAGAGCTACTGGCAGCGATTCCCAGGCAGTCTGGATCAGAAGTCTGGATTGCTTCTTGTGGCCAGAGGCTGGGTCTTTCGCATGACAATAAAGATGGAGCTTGTGGTCTGCAAAGATTCCCTCAGATATTTCGTGGCAAGAGGAATCTGTCCTGATTCAGTTCCCCCTGGCAGGACTTACAGTTCAGGACATCTGACCTATTATCTCTTCCTGAATTATTTTTCTTTGTCCTAAATATCTGATATTTCTAGTCCAGCGCAAGAAAAGGACACCACATGAACAACCTCTCAGCACTTCCATTCCCAAGGAAAATACCAGTGAAAATGTTCTTGACTGGTCTACAGGGCAGATTTGATCCCAGGTTCATCTGACTATGTCAAGGGATGTGAATGTCCTCCAACATAAAGCCTTCAAAGGACCAGAGATTCAAAAAACTCATCTGATGATGGGTTAATTTTTCTTCAGGAAGTAGTGGTATGCTTAAAAAGCTCCACAGACAGTCTCTTCTGCCATTGATAAATGACTTGCTCTCTGGTACATTAGCCGTCTCAAAAGTCTGCTCGGTAGCTGTCACCCCAGCTGTAACATCTTGCATTCTTCTCCCCGGGAGCTCTGTAAATTCACAAACCTTCTCTTGTAATCCATCTTCCTCATTGCCTCTGTCAAGGAACCACTTGATCTTCTTTAATTCACCCACATTTTCCCAGGCGCAGCTAAAACCTTTAGTTGTGTTCAGGACAGGAAATGCCTGGTTATCTGTTAGGTAAACTGAAGCATTAAATACCAAAAGATTCCAGGACAGTTTTCTATCTCTTAAAAGCAGTTCTCTGTCCTGTTCTATTATTCCTTTTCCTTAGAAACACACAATGATAGCATATATGTATAATATAGCATATTAGACAGTGATAGGACAAGGGGAATGGTTTTAAGCTCAAGGAGGGAAGGTTTAGATTAGACGTCGGGGGGAAGTTCTTCACAGAGAGTAGTGAGGTGCTGGCACAGGCTGCCCAGAGAGGTTGTGGATGCTCCGTCCCTGGAGGTGTTCAAGGCCAGGTTGGATGGGGCCCTGGACAACCTGGTCTAGTGCCAGATCTGGAGGTTGGTGGCCCTGCCTGTGGCGGGGGAGTTGGAACTCAGTGATCCTTGAGGTCCCTTCCAACCCAAGTCATTCTGTGATTCCATGATATCCCAAGCTGGAAGGAGCCCACAAGGATCATTGAGTCCAACTCCTGGCTCCACACAGCACCACCCAAAAGTTAACACATATCTGAGAGCACTGTTCAAGAACTCCAGCAGCTTGGAGCTGTGACCACTGCCCTGGGGAGCCGGTTCCAAGGCCCAACCGCACTCTGGTGAAGAACTTTTCCTAACACCCAGCTAATCCTCTCCTGACACAGCTTCCCAATCCAAGCATCTCTAACCTTTGTCTAAATCCTATTGCAAGTATTCAAGCACCAGCCAGGGCCAGCAGAGATCAAGAGTAGCACAGACCTTCATTGGCTCCCCACCAGCTCCTGTGCATCAGCAGAAGGCTCAGGCAGTCAGATAATTTGAAGGCTTCTCCTTGCTGCTCTTCAACAAAGCACACTCATTGCTCCTGCATGGGGTCAAAAAATCAGCATTCAGTAAGCTCCTGCACTTCATTTTAAGCTGCCTGTCTTTTGCAGTCTGAATGCATTTAGCATTTCATCGTAGTAAAAATAACACTTCATAGGCAGATTTCCACCATTTCTGATTCATCTCAAACTTTTCCCCACCTGTATTTCCTTCCCTCTGTGTTTCCCTATTGATTCCTTAGCTCAGAGGTGCAGATCCTGAGCAGACTTTCTGATTTCCACTAGGCGGATTTCTGATCTCTTACCTGCAAATGCTATTCTGCTCACTAGATCAGAAGTGCAAGCACAGAGTTCTTAACACCAGTGTTAAAGACCACGGAGTTCATGAGAGTCCATAGGTAAGACTATGGAACTCCTCCATCAGCCTCATATACATGGGGGACACATACAATAAGAACATAACGTTTTCACTGTGCGCTGTGAAGGTTGTGCAAGCCACCAAACCACAGAAGTAAGTGAAAAACTCGTGATCCTTAGAAATAGTAAGTAATGACCTACTTTTTTTTCCACTGTGATGTCCATAGGGACAGTATTGCTGACAAATGAACTAAGCCACCTCATGGACAGAGCTGTAAAGTAACCTAACAGCAAGTAATAACAAAAACTGTCTAAAATGGAAGAATCTAAGAAGCAGTGTCAGTCTAAAGCTGCGAGTAAGAAACCAAAAGCCCAACCTGAAACTTGACTAAGAGTGGGTGCAAAGGCAGTAAACGTCACACAGCATTTACTGTCAAGATCATATTTTCATCTCTGCTATGGAAAGCAGGGTTTTTGCACCCAGTTAGAGTCGACAGCAACAAAGAAGACACAGAACCATGCCCTGGACTGACTCATTTCCTTCAGCTCAGTGTGACTCGGGAGTCTCTCAGGCCAGCAGTGGCCCAGCTCCATCCTCCTTACCCCAGGACATAGCTGCAGGGAAAGGTAAATGTGGGGACCAGACTTCCTGTGCCACTGCTTCCAGCCCCTACACCCCAGAATTCTTAACACAAATTCTTATTGTTCAAGAAAATGAGGAAGTGGTACTGTGGAAAATAATTGCTCTAAGGATATTTAACAGCACGGAGCACCGCACGGATACTGTTATTATGGCTAGACCAATAAACAGAGCCGCAGATGCCCTGCAAAAGTATTCAGCTAGTCTCTGTAAGTCCTATACATCTTTGGCCATAAGACACACAAAACAGGACTGACATCTTTCTGTGCTTCTTTCTAGGGGAAGGGAACTTTCCTTACTAAATTTTTCCTCAACATGAAAGTCTTTTTTTTTATTTATTTTTTCACTTGAAAGCAGAAATCCCATCAGCCATGGAAGCCCTATGTACTTAAGCTGTATACTTGCAAAATAGTACTGCTGTTTTTTTTAATATATGGTGCATATATATATATATCTTACATGAGCTTAAGCAAACTCAGAAGTAATAACAGGACTTTTCAAATAAAATTAGGATACTTCTACCCAAAGAAAATGGCACTTACTGTGCAGTCAAGCATCCCTGCTGCTACCACCCTACACAGCCATCACATCTGGTTGAAATGTGCACATCATGTTGTCACCACTCCATAAACCACGTGCATGCTCAGACAGCAAACGGCTCTCAGTCATGATGCTTCCAGCCTGATCATGCTTGGCCAGGGGCTACAGAGAGAGGTGGTGGAGGGTGAACCCCGCAGCACTTTTGGGCACCCACCAGCCACCTCACCAACCGTGGCTACCAGCCTGGGCCATGGGGGCAGTCAGAAGGCTTCAACACCCAGCAGGACCATGACACAGGAGCCTGGTTGCAGTGAAAGCAGCAGCAAGAGAAAGGTGTCCGGTGCAGATCAGGCTGTGGGGTACAACTATGGGGCCTGCTAGCCTCCGGGTCTGGCCCAGAGATGGAAAACTGGAAAGACCAGTTTTCTTTCATGAGTATCAAACAGGACCCCAAAAACAAATTCTTAGCAAAAAATGCCATGGCCTTTCTTTTCCTGGCCCCTTTTTTCTACTTCCCACTCACAGTTAAAATGTGAAAACAGAGAAAAAGAAAAGGTGGATCATGGCATGAGATACCAGACTATTCAGCCTGGAGAAGAGAAGGTTCTGGGGAGACCTGAGAGCAGCCTTTCAGTATCTAAAGGGGGCCTGTAAGAAAGAAGGGGCAGACTCTTTAGCAGGGTCTGTTGTGATAGGACAAGGGGAAATGGTTTCAGACTAAGAAAGGGGAGATTTATACTTTACCCTTAAGGGCAAAGTTTTTTTATGATAAGAGTGTTGAGGCACTGGAAAAGGTTGCCCAGAGATGTGGTGGATGCCCCATCCCTGAAGACACTCAAGGTCAGGCCAGTCAGGGCTCTGAGCACCCTGATATACCTGTGGGTATCCCTGTTCACTGCAGGGCTTTGGATCAGAGGGTCTTTAAGGGTCCCTTCCAATTTAAACAATTCTATGATTCTAAGATACGTCTGGCAAAGGTTAGGCAAGACAGTCTGAGAGGTAGAAGGACATCAGGAAGGAAGAAGGAAGGAGGAGCAAACCATTTCTGGAGCGTCTCCATGCTGGCACACTTAGTCTCTTCTCTTCACTCACCAGTGCCCAGCAGCATGGGGCCCTTCGCATACACCTCCAGACAACTTTATTGCATTAAAGATCTGTGAGCTGGTGCCCTTGTGCTCCTTCTTTTATAAAAGAGGAATGCATTTTGGCTGCTGAACAAGAACAGTAAAGATGGGTTGTAACAGATACAGTTAATGTACTTGAACCAGCTTTTCTCATTTTACCTCTTCCCCTTAATTTGCTTCACATAGCAAGTAAATCCACCCAGTGAATATAAACACAAATAGATTTTCATGGGAAAGTTCATTAAGAAAAACCCTCAAGTCTTTTAAGAAGAATTTAAAAGATATGTCAATGAGCAGCTGTAAGCAACAATCACTGTCATTCTTACCCTTCCAGTAAAATCAAACTTAGAATCTTCCTGGGTAATTCCCATTTTTGCATAGGTCAAATTCATAAATTGTATTTCTTTTCCCCAGGACCTCTCCACTGCCAAAGTTGATCAAGGATGAGCAATAAATTTATTCATTAGATGAAGTACAAGTATCTAGATAGTAGAAGGCATGCCAAAGCACTATAAGATGAGTCTCAGCACTGGAACAGTGAAACTTCATCTGCAAGATTCAGAAAACCACAGGTAGTGTTTGTTCTTGTTTTGAGGCTTATTCCAGCAACACCAGTGTCATGCTCAAGTAGCTGAGTGATGTTCAAAAATTAGGGGGAATTCCCTGGGTAATATTTGTAAAGTGAAGACCTTCGCTTTAGGTAGGACTCTCGTCACCCATTTATTTTTTAGTTTCCATACTCAAGAATGCTGTTAGAATCATAGAATTCATAGAATCACAGAATCATTAAGGTTGGAGAAGATCTCTAAGATCACCAAGTCCAACCTCAACCCATCCCAACCATGCCCACCAACCATGTCCCTCAGTGCCACATCCACACAGTTCTTGAATACCTCCAGGGATGGTGACTCTACCACCTCCCTGGGCAGCCTGTTCCAGTGCATCACCACTCTTTTGGAAAAGAATTTTTTCCTAATATCCAAGCTGAAACTCTCCTACTGCAACTTAAGGCCATTACCTCTCATCTGATCATTCTTACCTGGGAAAAGAGGCCGAGTGCCACCTTGCTACGACCTCCTGTCATAGAGTCAGTTACAGGGAGCTTCATGTGGCCTTTATAACTCATGTTCCCACCAGCTTTGTTTCCTGAGGAACTGTAATTTTCAGTGGTGAAAGCACTTCTATTCTTCGGAGCAGCCCTGCTGTGCAGAGCTTTCTCCCTTTTTCAGTCTTTGGTGGTACATGTACACCTCACATGCTGCAACCCTGTGGCTGGTAGCTGCCTTGGATTTCGTTTGAAGGCACGAAAGGCACCTCTGCATAAGTATGGATGGTTCTCCCTTGCAGGAATGGTATTTTCAGCGTTAAATAAAGTCTTGCTGGTTATTACCAGCCCTGAGCTTTCAGCATGGAGTCACATTAGTTCAGAGAGAGTGAGACAGGTCTGGAGGACCACAGTGCCTCCCAGGACAAGAGCTGCTGGTGCTGGAATGAACATTCCTGCAGGCTGTCTGGTAGGTCCAGGTGAACACAGGCAGTTAAAGCCATTGCTGGGGCTTCTCTCTGTTTTCCTACAGCATTAGATCTATGGTGAAGACATGCACCACTGAATCTAACGAAGTACCTGCCGCGTATCCTCTGAAGACACATCCACGTGCCTGCAGGAGCGCAGCCCCAAGGCTCACCCAGGAACAACCTCATTTGTCATAGAATCATAGAATCCTTAGCGTTGGAAGGGACCTCTGAAGGCCACCTAGTTCAACTACTCTGCAATGAACAGGAACATCTGCAGCTAGATCAGGTTGTCCATGTCACCTGCCTTCAAAGACACCATCAGAGTGCTGGCTCTGAAGCTCCTTGTTTGCTCTGCATGTGGACACACCTGCCTTGTGTTTCATACACACAGTTTTTGGTAAGAAGGCCCCAGGCTTCAGAGCCTACAACCACATGGTTGCAGGTGCGCAGGCCCTCACACTGTGGGCATGTCCCATGAGCTGATAAATGATTGATGTAGGTGGAACAACACCCAGTCTTCCGAGATGGGCCCAAATGTCAGCTGTCACCAGGGCCTGTGGGATTTAAAGGTATCGCTAGTAAGCTGCCCATGGCCGATGTGGACACCATGGGCCATGACTGGAGAGAGCCCTCAGTGTCATGGGACTGCCAGGCTCAGCAGCATCGTGGAGGCTGCCAACATGGCTACATGCCAAGGAAAGGCAAAACCCTATGTTAGAGCCACATGCTGGCCAACAGAAAAGAAATGGAGAGCCTCAGAGTCAGTGCTGGCTCCTCTAGTCCAGCTTCCTCTGCCTCAGTTGCAGTTCAGCTATCACCAGACCACTGACCCCACTGCTGCCTCCATGCTCCAGACCAATGGTATCTTCCTCCCTCCTCTCTGAGTCTTTTTCACATTGGCAGAAATAGCAAGTTTCCTAACTACAGATTCAGCAAAACATTTGTCATTTGACTTTTGACACTCCACTCTGAAATAAACTTCTGGAAAGGAAAATATCACTCTGCAGGGCTGAAGTTTAATAAAAATGTTAACAAGTAAATTAGGATCTAGCAAAGCTTAATTTTTTTTTTAATGTTATGCTATCTAAATTATTGTTGTCAACTTCTGCAATCTGTCTGCCACAGAAGGAAATAATAGTATAAATAGTAACCAAGTCTACCAGTGCAGAAAGTTATAAAACCCAAGAGAGATTGTTTCATGTACAAAATAAGTTGCATTCCTCCCCAGTACCTGACAACCCAGAATCAGGGTAAGCCTTTGGTGAAGTGTAAGGAGGAAAAGTCACCTTTCTGCCCAGAACATACCCATATGTAGAAAGAGCAGCTTATTCCATCCCATAGCCCAGCATCATCCAAACTTTCAGTTGCCTTTGGAGATCTGAAATTTTACAGGGACACAAAGTTTCTCGATATGGAAAGCAGTCGATTTGAGAACAATGTTTTGGCCCAATGAGATATGTGGTGTACTTTCAAGAAAGGAAAAGACAACTCATCGCAGACATTCTTTGTGGGATGAAAATATTCTATAGTATATTTATCTGCCTTGCAGGGAGCTTTAGGAAAGCAATTTGCACCCAGGAATGCTGTTTTGCAACAGCAACGTTCTTCTTTGCCACCTTCCTGTGAAAGAATGACGTATTTAACACAATTCCTTGATAAATAACAACTCATCTTGGGAAGGCTGAACTACGACAATTAAGATGCGGAAAAAGATACAAACAAAGACATAGAAATGCTGAAAAAAGGCCAAGCATTTTTGTAGGAGATTACCAAATCATTTTTCCCCTTTTCTCCCCTCACAGAATGTTTTCCTTTTGGACAAAGAAGCCTGGTCTTAAAATTGAGTTTTCTCCTGTCTTCTTAAAACCATTTTCTATTTAAAAGAAGGATCTTTAAAAACCACTTCCCAAAATCATTTCCAGTTTTTATAAACAAAATATTTTTACCCCAAAGTTGTGGTTTCTCATTTCATTTTTTTTCTCCACAAAAAAATACTTTTGTCTGCTGAAATGCTCTAAGGGAAACAAAAAAAAACTTAATCAGCTCTTGACAATAGTAGCACATGCTGGTTTTTCTTTAAATATGCTGCTCCTGACTGCTTTTTATAGAGCTAAGCGCAGCTGGGTTTGCTGAGAGCCTTCCAAGTCACACAGGAGATGGTAGGAAAGGATTGCTCTTGCTGCAGCATCAGGCAGCTTGCAGACCTCAAACTGCTTTACAATCTCTTTTATCTCAATAAGTATCTGTACAAATAATGAGACGAGGTTTCCGACTCGTGTTTGGTTGGATTCTCACTGGCAAACTTTATCCTGCCTTTAGGGTGATGCAAGGGAAAGAGGTACATTTATTCATTATCTTACGGTCTTTGGTGAATTGCTTTTTACCTCTGCCTACTACAAGGCTTTTACCTTGTTTTATGTGGAAAGCACGATCGTCAATTCTACACCGTGCCTGTGCCTCTGATAAATTTTGAACCTACAGGAGTGGAGGATTCAAAACTTGAGCCTTATTGTGATCTTGAATTCTAACTTTGAACGAAGTAGCCCCAAGCCCCTGAAAGTATACTCTAGGGGAGGAAAACTGAAAAGAGACCAACCCAGCAGAGGAGTTCTTACATGCTCAGAAATCAGATAAAATCTTGACAAAATGCATGAAGATATCAAGCAGGCAGGTTTTTATTGACTTCATAGAGAACCTGCTGCTGCCATTCTGCTGCCTAAAGTGCTCATCCTATTTAGGCCAGAACAATTCACTCACTTGGTTCTTGTTTTTTCTAGCCAAACAGAAAAGCTGAGAGAAAGGAACTCTTCCCTACCTCACTGCCATCTTTCTTTAGCATGTTCCCATGAGCATGTAGGAACTCATCATGCCTGGAAACATACCAGCCCTTTGAGCATACAGCATCCACTCTGTAATCAACAGCAGCAGAAAGATACATGCAAGTCTTTTTAGGAGTCTTCTCATCGGAAAAACTAATGGGACTCAGTGCTTGCCTGGAAGACCAATAAACAGTTATTTGGGCTCAGTGTCAAAGCTCGAGGGGCTTCTGCCATCATTTCTCACAGCAGAAGAGTTCCAGCTCACTCCCCACTTCTCCATCCCAAAAGAGATGGGATCATGCTCAGAGAGGGAAAGCAATGGGTGTTACTGCTATGCTGGCATTACACAGCCCCTTGAAATCCTATACTGTCAAACTGGAAGATTATACAAGGTGTAGAAATGTGTATATTGTCATATACTTGTATATACAAAGATAATTATCTGTTACCTCACTTGACATTTTTCATGCTTGTTCTTAGCCCACAGGAAACAAAAAGATCCTCTGAGTTTTGAGAAATTCAACTCATCTTTGGTTGTTGGGGCAGGGAGATGGAAAGTACTAAAAGGCTTTGTTTTGCTTTCATTTTAAAAAAAAAAAAAAGTTAGCCTTCTAAATGATAAAGAGCAAGCTATTATGTGCAAACAGCAAACACGCTGAAACAGGCAGTTTTAATGGAATAATGATAGTGTACTCAAGATGCATGATTTTCCATTAAAATCAGTGTTATATTGTCACATACACAAAATTATATTTTTAATGTATATGTATACTTATATACCATAAACTAGAATTTTCATTATTACAAACATTTTCTAACATTGAGTATCTGGAAATACCATTTGGAGAAGAAATTAACAGACATTATAGCTGGATCCCTCTCAGCAGCTTTCCAAAGGTCTTGGGCATATGGGCAGGTGCCCACAGAGCCAATGTTACACCCATCTACAAGGGCATAAGAAAAGACTCATGAAACTACAGCCCTGTCAGTCTAACCTCAGTACCTGGAAAAATTACGGAGAATGAAATCCTTGGTTCTGCTGAAAGGCATTTAAAGAACAAAGCTGTTATCAGGCATAGTCAGCTCAGATTCAAAAAGGGAAAGTCTTCAGTGATTTGATCTCCTGTGTGAAGGTCACCCACTTGGCAAATGAAGGGAAGGAGGTGGAAGTAATCCTTCTGGATTTTTAAAAGGCCTTTGATACTGTTCCTCACAGTATCCTTCTGGACAAATTGCTTGACTGTGAGACGAACAGGTTCATATTGCACTGGGTGACAAACAGGCTTGACAGTAGAGCTTAAAGGCTTGTAGTGGATGGGGCTACAGCTGGCTGGTGGATGGTCAGTAGTGGCGCTCCCCACGGCTCAATTCTAGGCCAGTCCTGTTCATTTTTATCAGTGATCTGAATGCAGGAGTTAAATGCAACCTTAGAAAATGTGCTGCTGATAATAACATAGGGGGTGCTGTTGACTCTCTCAAGGGATGGGAGGGATCTAGATAGGTTGGAGCATCGGATAGTCATAAGAAGCATGAAGATCCAAAAAGGAAAATGCCAGGTCCAGCACCTGGGACAGAATAATACCAGACCCAGGCACAGACAAGGAAACAAGAGGCTGAGAAGCAGCTCAGTAGAAAAAAAAAACAGGTGAGCTGGTGACAGCAGGCTCAGCATAGGTCAGCAGTGTGCCCTGGCAGCTAGGAGGGCAAACTGATTTTGGGGTGCTTTGAAATCATAGAATGGTTTCAGCAGGAATGGCCCTTAAAGCCCACCCAGTCCCAACCCCGTGCTGTGGGCAGGGCTGCCAGCCACCAGCTCATGCTGGCCAGGGCCACATCCAACCTGGCCCTGAACACTCCAGGGATGGCACACCCACAGCTTCTCTGGACAGCCTGTGGAGGGCCTCACTGCCCTCTAAGTAAAGAATTTCCTCCTAATATCTAATGTAAATCTCCCCTCTTTCAGCTTAAAAACCATTTCCCCTTGTTGGTCCTTCTCCTGCTTATAAGCTCCTTTTAAGTACTGGAAGGCCACAATGAAGTCTCACCTTGGAGAAGAGAAGTCTTGGAGAAGAACAAGGCCAACTCCCTCAGCCTGTCTTCATGGGAGAAGTGCTCCAACCCTTTGATCATCTTGGTGGCCCTCCTCTGGACCTGCTTCAAGAGCTCCACATCTTTCTTGTGCTGGGGGCCCCAGGCCTGGACGCAGCACTGCAGATGGGGCCTCACAGGGCAGAGCAGAGGGGAACAATCCCCTCCCTCTCCCTGCTGGCCACCCCTCTGTCGGCACAGCCCAGGATACTGTTGGCCTTCTGGGCTGCGAGTGCACATTGCTGGTTCATGTCCAGCTTTTCATCCACCAGAACACCCACAGCATGGCCAGCCAGTCACAAGAGGTGATTCTTCCGCTATATTTAGCATTGGTGCAGCCTCACCTTGAATAGTGTGCAAATTTCCAGAAGAGGACAACAAAGCCAGTAGCAAGGCTGGAAGGCATGTTCTGTGAGGAGAGGTGAGGACACTTGGGTTGCCCAGCCTGGAGAAGAATAGGCTGAGAGGTGACCTCATTGCTCCCTGAAGCTCCAAGGAGGGGAAGCAGAGTGAGGTGCCAGTCTCTGCATCCAGGAACTGATGGCAGGATGGGAATGGCACAAACCTGCTCCAGGGGAGGGTCGGACTGAGCACTGGGGGAAACACCATCATCACGAGGTTGATCAAATGCTGGAACGGGCTTCCAAGACAGGAGGTTGGTGCCCTGTGCCCGTCACAGGGCACACAGAGGCATTTATACAATGCCCTTAGTAATGTGGTTTAATTTTGGTTGGCCTTGAAGTGGTTGGGCAGTGGGACTGGATGATCCTTGAAGGCCCCTGCTAGCTGAATTGTTTTATTCTGAAGCCTAATAGAATATAAGCTTGCAATTATATTATTTGTTCTCTCAGGCTTATAAAGAGAACCAAGTATCATTTTCTTCCTCCACTGTATTTTTCAGACACCAGATGTCCCATCACGTAGCACTGTGCACACGACAGCAGTGTGCTTCTGTGCCAACAGTGCCACGCAGGTTTTGTAAACTCAAAAGATCAAATGTACTAGTGATCCAATGGAGAAGATTCACCCCCAATTTCTAAGAAGTTACTTCTAAGTCATGCCCTTGCTTGAAATAGGACAGTCTGCGATTTGTTGCTTATTCACATCAGGTAAGTATTCACCATCTCCCCAGAGGAAAATCACCAAAGACATAAAAGAGACATCACTGTCAGGATGATTTGAGTTCTCAACATTCAAATCTCTATTAGCTGTACACACACCAAATACAAACAGCCACTAACAAGCTCAGGAAAGTTCTGAAAGCATCAAGGAATCAGGCTTGAGCTTTTAATTATAAGGTGAATCCAATTATACTGACTGCAGAGTTAAAGCAATGATTGAATGCTGACATTAATACTGTAAAATATGTTTTGCAGTTACAATTACATCAATGAAAACCTTAATACACTAATTCCCTGAATCAGCTTTATTTACTTAATGTGGTTTGAGCTTGAGAAATGTAACTGAAAAACCATAACAAATGCATATTTCTTGGTGGTTTGCCTCGATTTGTTATGCAGCTGAATTCTAGACACTGGTCAAATGATTCTTCATGGGTATTGGTCATAGGTCTTTCTTTTTTAATTTCCTGCTACATTTTTATTTTGAATTTGAAGTCATCTGTCCTGAGAATTTCCCTTGTGGTTGCTCCATTTTAATCAGAGACATTCATGTGGGCATTTTCTGGAAGCTAAGTATGCAGAACCAAACTTTTTCTCCATTACTCAGATTGCAGCTTTCAACACAAGAACTTTTAAAACGTGTAGCGTTTTGATAAAGAGAGAAGAGAGCCCTGCGTCCTCTAGAAGGGGACTACCCTACATGAACAATGACATTCTGTAAAACATTTTACTTCCTAAGAAGAAACGTGGACATGTTGCTCTCCTGAGTCACACTGTACTTACCCTAATGTAATTCTTCCAAGTCACACACTCATGGCCTGAAAACAGGAGGAGGATCATGTCCCTAAGGCATCTTTTGACACCATGGACATGCTCACACTACAGCTGAGGTGCAAGTCTAGAAGGGAGCCTGCAGACATCCTCATAGGTGTTTTTGGGCATTGTATGAACCTGCCAAGCATACTGGGGTTGCCCCATGGCCACACATGGCGTCGAAGAGCTGTGGCCATAGAGTCATTGAGGTTACAAAGGACATTCAAGGTCATCAAGTCCATACATGAGAACAAGTTTGCAGGGTCATCTTTATTGACAGCAAATCCAGCTTTAGGGCAAATAGAGCATAATCATACCCATCCATTTTATTTGCATGTATATGGGTCACCAAATTCAACACTGCAACTAAGAAAGCAGTTCTAACCAGGCAAGAGGGATGCCTCTGAGCAGGAGTAGGCTTCTGTACAGCAGATGCTAAATCAAATCTAGTAACACTAGAGCTCCCTTAGTCACTGGTGGGAAGACACCATTAATCTCACCTCAATGCAATGTTGCAAAGAGGTCCAATGATTCACATCCTGAGAAGGCCTGTTACTCTGCTGCCAACAAAAGGAGGCAAGGGAGGGCCTCACTCAAGCGGAGATTTTTGTACCGCAGACATTGACAAGGAGGGGAATGGAGTCCTGTCCCATCAGTAAAGGAAACAGCGTTATCAGGAACATGACCTGAAGTGCTGCATCAGCAGACAGGAGCTCTTCCTCCAGATCTGGCTTTGTATTACAGCCAGCTATGCATACACCACAAAGATGTTTCTGGTGTTAGCCACTTTTCCACTGGGACTCATACAAAAGAGAAGGTGAAGAAGCCTCATACCTTCTTAAACTTCACTCCATATGTGATTGAACAAGTTAGAATTGATGATTACTCACGTTCTATGAGGTCTGGCCCTCTTCCTGCCTGTCCATCAGAGGCTGCTGTCATTGAGGGCACAGGAATACGGAAAGAAACATCCTGACAAACTGTAACAGCTGCATTTTAAAGTCTGCTGCTTTATGTCTGTATCCAAGGGAAAAAATCTGTGGGGAACCTCATCCCCTCCCTCTGCTGTCAGTGGGGCTTCTACCATTTCCTGCAAGAAGGATCAGGATCCCAGGTTATAACAACTAAGGTGAACACAGCAAAACATGAGCACAAAGCACAATATCTGCTGTTACATTTCTAGTCGGGAGTTCTGTTGTCGTCAGTGGAAACATGAAAGCCACATGGGCTGTTTGTTTAGCAGCAGGACCTGCACGAGAAAGGCCCTTCCTGGCCTTGTCCCTCCCTCCCACACTGCCCTGGATTGCTGCAGCAGGTCACGTAGTCACGCTCCACACCCAGTCAGACGACTTAAGTGACCTGGTTTTCCAGAAATGCTGAGTTCAATGGAAATGATTATGTGCAACACTTAAAAACAAGGATACCGGAGGCAAACCTACCAAGCATTGCCTGAACCAAGAGCAAACAACTGGGCTTTGTGAAACCTTTCCTTCCCTTCTTTCCATGAAAACAAAATGCAAATGTACATAAAACTGGAAAATAGATTGCACTGTGCTTCAACAGCCCTTAGCTTAGCCTTGTGGGAGTACAGGCATACCTAATATAGCACCACTAATATTTCTGCTAGTGACTTTTCCCTTTGTTAACTCAACCAATTCCTCTTCATTCCTGGCACACTATCCTTGAGTCCTGAAGGAATTAATATCAAGTAGTGTCCGTAAGCAAGCGTGACACATTCTCAGAGACATCATTAACAAAAGACCTGATCCATGAGGTGATGAGCAACCACAAATCTCTCCATTGGTGGTGGAGGCACAAACTGAAGTCTTTGGCAAGCCAGAGCAGTAAAAACCATTTGTCATATAGCACTGCTGAGCTCATGCACAGCAGAAATGTGTTGCAACATCCATCAGGTCATTACACCCTCCCCCTACATCCAACTCATCCTGCTACACAAGTAGGTCCACTGTCAGCTCTGGAAAACTGCTGTGCGTGAATGGCTGCTTGTGGGATAGAGAGCTTCACTGGTGTAACAGAAAGAGCAAAATGAGCTGAGAAAAGTTAAGAAAGAGAAGAATGGGTCATTTAATGTTTCTCTCACATGGGTGGCTTTTTCCACTTAAATACAAAAAAATCCTCATTTTCCCCTATGTATCACAGGAATGCAGACAGGACCATAAAATGCAAAATGTTATCCAGTTGGAAATCCATACCGCAGTTCAGCATCCCCCAGGATTTTCTGGATACATGTCCCTTTCAAATGCTTTCTGCACTCCTTCCGATATCTTCCCACCTGAGCACCAATTTAAGTAGCTCTGAAATGAATGAGGGCACAATCCTGAGGAGAGTGGGGGTGTGCTGCACAGAGCTGCTGGAGAAGGTTCTAAGATGGAAGAAAGGAAAGGCACAGAAGCTGATTAAGGAAGTAGAAGAAGATAGAAGATAAAGTGCTTTGGGGGTATCTCCTCATCAGGAACAATCCTAACTTCCCTTTCCTCTTGGCTGGGTGGGTTTGGTGAACAGAGACATCTTAGATGATTGGACACTTGCTAACATTACATCCATCTATAAGAAAAGTCATAAGGAGAATCCAGGAAACTAGAGGCTTGCCAGCTTGACCTCAGTGCCAGGGAAGGTTATGGAACAGATCATTCTGAGTGAGATTACACGTCATGTGAAGGACAACCAGGGGATCAGGCCCGGCCAGCATGGATTCATGAAAGGCAGGTCTTGCTTAACCAACCTGATGTCCTTCTATGATTGAGTGACTCGTGGTGGATGAGGGAAAGGCTGTTGACGTAGTCTACCTAGACTTCTGCAAGATCTTTGACACTGTTTCCCACAGTATCCTCCTGGAGAAGCTGGCAGCCCATGGCTTGGACATGTACATTGTTTGCTGGGTAAAGAACCAACTGGAGGGCCGGGCCCAGAGAATGGAGTTAAATCCAGCTGGCAACCAGTCATGAGTGGTACTTCCCAGGGTATCGGGGCCCATCCTGTTTAATATCTCCACTGATGATCTGGATAAAAGGATTGAGTGCACCCTCAGTAAGTTTGCAGATGACACGAAGTTGGGAGGAATTGTTGATCTGCCTGAGAGTAGGAAGGCCCTACAGAGGGCTCTGGAGGCCAAAACTAAGTGCTGGGTCCTGCATTTTGGCCACAGCAACCCCATACAACACTAGAGGCTTGAGGCAGAGAGGCTGAAAAGCTGCATGGAGGAAAAGGACCTGTGGATGTTGGTAGACACTTGGCTGATCATGAGCCACCAGTGTGCCCAGCTGGCCAAGAAGGCCAATGGCATCCTGGCTTGTATCAGAAATAGCGCAGTCAGCAGGACTGAAGAGATGATTGTCCATCTGTACTTGGCACTGGTGAAGCTGCACCTCAAGTACTGCGTTCACTTTTGGGCTGCTCAGTACAAGAAAGTGAGGCCTTGGAGCCTCACTTGTTGACATGCAACAAAGCTGTGAAGGATCTGGAGCACAGATCTTATGTGGAGCAGCTAAGGGAACTGGGATTGTTCAGTCTGGAGAAGAGGAGGCTCAGGGTAGCTCTTATTACCCTCTACAACTCCGTGAAAGGAGGTTGTGGTGAGGTGGGTGTCAGCCTCTTCTCCCAGATAACAGTGATAGGATGAGAGGGAATGGCCTCAAGTTGTACCAGGGGAAGTTCAGGTTGGATATTAGGAATAATTTCTTCTCTGAAAGAGTGGTAATGCTGCCCAACAGGTGTTTAAGGAAAGGGCAGATGTTGTACTAAGAGCCATGATTTAGTGGGCAATATTGGCGGTAGGTGGATGGTTGGACTAGATGATCTTAGAGGTCCATTCCAACCTTAATTATTCTATGATATTTGTCAGTTCAAGCACGTCTAAAAACTCTTGTATTATACCAAATATAAGGAAAGTCTGGATTTACCAACATCATTATCAACTGTCAAAAATACGACAGCAGGCCCACCTATCTAGTCATTGAAGTGACAGGAGATTTTTGCCCCAGAGCATCAGATTCTCAGGCACTTCTTGAGGGAAAAAAAGCTTAACATTGACATTACTAAACACTTGTAGGCAAGTGCTCTCAAATAGTAGAAAGATTTAAGAGAGCTTCACTCACATGTAGGCATTGAAACAAGAGCCAAAGCACTGAAGCTAATCCCAAGCTGGAACTTCCACATCCTACCGAACAAGTCCCCTTATCACAAACTGCAGAATCTCAACTCCAAATGAAAGCAGAACAGTCATGTAAGGCAGCAAGTTCTGATTGCTCCATTTTCACAGATGGAAGATATAAGTGACTTGCCTGTGATGAAGCACCTATGGCAAAGACGCATCTACATTTCATAACTTTAAATACCAGAACACCTAGCAAAGTCTCCTAATGAACAATTTGCTCTACCATGTAACTTATTTAACACTGTGACATGAACAGAGCACATGACTGATCATATGAATTACACTTCAAATAAAAAAAGTTTAGTAAAATATTGAAAAACAATTTATCCATTAATTTACATATGCATAAAAATAGTCATTCATTTCTGTAATCATTATTTGCCTATGTTTGCCTCTGGTATTGCAAGTGTATGCTACTTAATATTAATAGAAGTCATTTGACTACTCTATACGCTAACCTGTAATTGAGTTGAGATCAAGCCCATTCTGGAATCAGGGAGAATTAAAACTACGGAACGTAGCAAGGACTAAAGAGACAAACAAAACTTACCTGTAAGAGAAAGCATGCACGTCTTACCAAAGAGGAATGTGATCTTATATTATTATTACTTTGCGCAGGTATCTCAGTTATCCTCAATACAGAGATAAGGTGATAAATACTCACTCAGACCTTCTCAGGAACTTCTTATCAGCAGCTTGTGTAAAGGATTTACAGCTCACAGAAGGTATTCCTAACTGCTTGCTGGGGAAATCACTTGAGCCAACCACGTGGAAGAGGAAGACCAGAACAAGATTTCTAACACTGAAAGACAACACTCTTCATGTCAGTACATCTCCTAAGGTTTTCACCGAGGAAAATGAAACCTGAAAATTTGCTTTATTATCACCTCACAAAAATTAAGCATTAGTTGCTACAAATGCTTTCAATTTAAAGTTAAATCTGGAATTTATTTGTGCGTAAAAAAGCAGAGTATTCATTTCTAGGCATGGGTCAAAGTATGCAGCAAATCCCAAAAACAAAAATCATGTGTTTTGTGTCACACTAACATTCATTTTCCTGCATTAACATGTTAGGAAAGGCAGTGACACCAGGGACTGCAGCACAAGACTGGGAATTAGCTTTGCTGATGTCTTTCTCTACCTGCTACACCTACAGACTCGCTCTGCTTAGGTAAGGCACGTGCACCAACATGGACCTTTGGAAAGAGAATACGAGTGGCTGAAATCGTGTCCCTGAAACACATGGCACTTGCCAATTTTTATTTAAGGCTTAGGACTTTTGGAGGGTTTTTTGAGGTTCATTTTTAAGGCTTGTTGCTGAGCTTCCCTTCTCATGCAATACCATGTTCCCTCCACCTCTCCTGACACACGCAGAGATATTAACGTATGGTCACTAACTGGGATTGTGGTTTCAGGCTCCAGGTGCCTTCAAACAGCCGAGTCTTGCTCTTATTGATTTCCCTAGTCCAGTGAAGCTGCTGATACAAAGAAGAGAGCCGGATTAATCATCAGTTTGTACAAGCAACCTAGATGACTGCAATCCACGCCCAAACTAAGCTAGTACTGCACTATCTGTAACACTACAGGGCCATGCTGGCACTGAACACGCTTTGCTCCCACTGCAAGCACACTGAAGCATAAAATTGCTCCTGCTTTCCCACATGCACTTACCACAATGCACTTGCTCCATCTGTTGTCCACTTGCATTTCTGCACATCTGTCTGTGACTGCAATCTAAGAGCTATTGCTCTGCCTTTTTAGGGATAGTTACAGATCTTTGTGCTTGCTTGTCCATCCTTCTTAGTCAGTACCACTGCATGGATCCTGGAAAGTGCAATCTGCAGGGTTAGGAACAGCTGGACAGTCACAGAGCTGAGCTACAGAACTAGCTCAGCTTGAACTACAGCACACAACAGTGACCAGAGCCTGACAAACCCCTGTCAGGAAAGCAGAATTTCCAAGGTAACGTCTCAGGAAAGCATCCCCAGTTTAGAGGATGGGTTTAATAGAAGACACACAGTCTTCCTTTCCTTTACTGCTTTCGCTAGGTCAGTACCAGGAACAAGAGCACTTCACATAACAGCTCTGGAAGCACCTGGATCCCCCCCACTATTTTTGGTTGTGCTTTTTGTCCTTAACAGCAAGAAATGACAGATGTGGAAGGTGGCAGTACCACACTGCCTTGTTCTGCAAGTGTTGTGAGACCAAAATCAACCAAAAACTGCACTTCAGTACATGCTGTCACTGGGCTTCTGTAAAGAAAGAATTTCTCTTATCTAGTTCATACACACCAGTACTTTTCTTTCATGCAAGTGCCAGACAAAGAGCATGGAAATGGCTTGAGCATACATACAATGCCTAGAGCTGGAAGAGGTCTTGGGAAAAAAAAAGTTATGTTCTGACAGATAGCACCTCTAATGTCAGGGATCTCACTTGCTGTAGCTGCATCTACATTGCCACTGGCAGGTCACTTCCCTCTTCCCTTCAAATACAGTGATCTGAAGTGATCTTCAGACTACTTTATTGCACTAAGCTTGACTTTTCAGCACAGCAATATCCACAGCCTGGTATCTGCTGCCCTCCCCTGCTCTGTCAGCATAATTTGAAGAGCAAGAACTGGGCCGTTTCCTTCTAAGGAGTGAGGGCACAGCGGGATTGCTAAATTTTGCTGGAATATCCCCAGGAAGACCCAGGAGATGACTAACAAGGCAGTAGGAGGGAGAAGCGCTTCATTCCTGTCACTGCCGGCCTCCCCAGAAGAGAATGAAGTTCTGTACCACGTGAAGTTAAAAGCAAATTCCCTTTTGTAGTCAGCCCTAGAACTTCTGGCCACCGTAACAGAAGGAAGAGGCAGAAGCCTCTGTTTTGCACAGATAGCAGGAAGGCTAGTTCCTCTCTAAACCTCTGCAGACCTCGCTTGAATTTGAGTTTGTTTCCACCGCAGCTCAGAGGTTTCTTGAGCAGCAGCATTGCAACCATGCCTTCTTTATTTGCTGCTGACAAGAATTTAAGGCTGAGGAAAGACTGTAGCCAACACAGCAGACATGGTAATTGCCACATTTGCTATTAACTTTGCAAACTGGCAACTGCAAAACAAGATGACTGACAGCCTGGGAATGCAGAGCTAGACTGCTTTGGCATTGAGCTTCCATCATTGTCATAGACTGGAAGAAAACAGGGCAGGTTTTGGAAACATGACTGAGCACTCTGTCTCAAGTTGGGCAGACTCCAAGTTGACCACAGCATCTCCCTCACGCTCTAACTTCTGAACAAAAAAGCAAGTAGGACTTAGACGAGCAGGCCACTCTAGGTGGTCTTTTCCCAAAAACAGGTAATAGTGGACATGGCCCAAGAAGAATTTGAAGTATAATTAAAGAGAAATTTTAAGCAAGATAAAGCAAAGTACAAAAGCTGACATGTGGGAGGCAAGGGAGCAGGAATACCCTTCAGTTAGCTTGCAGCACTTCCACAGTAACTCAGAAGCATTCAATAGCAGTAAGGAAATGACTCAATACCATCCCAAGACCAGCTTTTAAAAGCGTTTCTTCAGTAAGCTTTTCCTTTCAGCTATACAGTTGCATCTTCCCCATTTCCATCTGAATGTTCCACGTTTATTCCACGTTTAAGGCATTCACTGTCTCCCATCACATTATCTGAAGTCTTCTGCACAAAGATCAACAGCAAGAAGCAGCCCCCAGCAAGCTTGACACCAGAGCCCTCTGGAGAGTTAAGGAGTTGACTTCATGTTCAGAAGCCACAATTCTAAACACATCAAACAGCACTTATTACAAAAATGCTTACTGTTGTACATGTGTGCTTCTGTTGAGCTCATGTTCTAAAACTGAATATGTTTAATTTGCTGTTCCTAAATGCCCTTACCATTTCAAACAGGTAGTGTTCTTTTTCAGCCCAATTTCTTTGCCTGTAAAGATGAGGCAGTATTTGCTCTATTTTTAACCAACTGACTGCATGATATGTGATCAAGGACTGCTTGATACGAGCTCCAGAACACTGAAGGTCAAGGCTTTATTTACCTATCAGCCCTAGAAAGGAAGCAAAGTGGAAGGCAGTAGAAGGAAGAAAGACTGAGGCCAAGTTAAATTCTATTTCAGGTGCATTTATTGAGTTAAAGAACCTGTCAGCTCCACCATATTTACAAGAGAATTCTAGAGCTACTCACTACTGAACCACAAGTTAAAAGGTATAAGAAAATACAAATCAACCACATCCATGATGTTAACTGTAGAGACACTGGTTACCCTTAGAAGACTTCGAGGCACTGATGCATATTCAAATATGGAGAAAAATGTTTTCCAACCACTGATTTGTAAAGCCACCAGCAGCAAGATTCTCTTTTCTTCTAATGTAGCTATGCCTGAAGGCCAGGCATTCTTCTTTATGTCACTGCCAAAAGCTGGTTTATTTTCAATATAAATTTGATTCATAAAACACATAATTACAAGGCTATTTAGAAACAAGTAGTGCAAGGTGTTGAATTCATCTTGAAGATGAAAGTCTTTAAGATGAATGAAATCTCCAGCTGGTTCCATCCAATGCTTTTGTGAGGTGGTATTGTTGCCAGATGTGCATAAAAAACCCTGTCATCTTTGGAGTCACGGTCAAAGCAAATTAAGTCCAACCTTCCAGGGCACCAGCACATTCCTGCCTCAAGAAGCACTGTAAAAACAGTGCCACCTGAAAGCATTGCATTGCTCTTTTCTGACCATCCAAGGCTCTGAAAGGTTGTTTTCAGTCAATTGCATCATCTCAGCTGCAGAAATAAACATGAATGCTTTTTAAACTTATTCACCTTTCCATTCCCCAATGCAACCCCTGAAGAGATCAGACATCAGTGCTCTTCTTCCACTAGAGAGCATCTCCCACTTCAGTTGGATTTGTTTCCACGCAAATTCCACTCATGTCTTAAGTCCTCAAGAAGTCCAACATTACAATACCACCACACCAAGAGAATACGGGCAGAGGATCATGCCCTCTAAGCCCACATCCTGACACATGCTGCTCACACTAATGACGTGGCTAGGCTTGTCTTGTTAATGAATCTCAAGTAAACTTTTACTTCGTAATGAACATAATTGAATGTTTAGTGAGAAGTCTAATCAGTGCCAGCAGTCCTTCCTCATTGCATTGACAAGTATGCTTTGACATCAACAATACAACTCCTTAACACCAACTCCAAGTATCAGCTAAGATTCTGAGTCACTATGCACAGAAAGCTAAAAACCCATAAAGTCAAGCAGTGTCACAAATATGGTAGTAGGAAAGCTGCTAACAGGGTTTCAGAGAAAAAGATTAATATCCTGGCTTGTACAAAAAGAAGAAACCTACCAGCTTTATGCTTAAGAAAAACACAAGTAACTTTGTTCCTATTGCAAGGGCTACTAAAACAAAACCCAAGAAAAGCCCAAGCATTGTTCATGTAAGGGGAAGTACCATGTAGTAAAGAAGTCTTTCGTGGAGTTCCTGTCATGCTATCATCAGCTGGTATCTGACCTGGAAAGGTTCCCTCCAGTTTGTATCAGAAGCATAGATTGTCACACTGCTCTCCTCAAAGGAAAAGCCATCTTCACACTTCCAAAATTGCTACCAAGCTGCTCACTGCAAAAAGGAGACACTCTACGGTTTTCAGAAGGTTTATACTATCATACCAAGGAAATTTATTAGCTTCTTGAGATTTGTTGCTGGGCCACACTGAAAACACATTCAGCTCAAATGCTGTATACACAAGTGCCACTGATGCTGGTAATTGAGGTCAAATGTTGAGTCACTGTGTCAGATTTAAACTTCAGTAACAATGGTTTCAAATTTGCAAGTGAATTTGGAACTAACTTGATGCCAGAACACACTACAGTACATCCACAGTTCAAGCTTAGTACCAAAACCCTAAGCTTAGACCAAGCTTAGGGTCACACTCAACAGGAATCAAGCTATGACTGTGGGTAGAGCTCTACGGGAGATCACTTTCAGACACTGTAGAATATCCTTCACTGCTACGCTCGATAGCTGCATGAGCTGCATTTAGTAATACATTTTACATGTCCTATGCAGCACTTCAGCCCACCAGAGAAGTCTACCAACAGATTTACCTGTTCTTTGCAACTCAGAGCTTAAAGAGGGGCTTCATATCTCCAGTTTCACTGAGGTAAAAAAACGAACAATTCTAACAAGTTCCTCAAACCTCTAGTACATGTTATTTGTGTTCCAGAACTGTTTAGGTTGCTCACTGGGGCTAAGTTATAATTTAAACATGGAGCAGGAAAGCTTGTGCTTAGTTTGTGGTTAAAATTTGAGTTAAATCCAATTATATTGCACAACTGTGTTTTGTTGGTTTGCAATATTGCAAAGATGGTGCAGGAAGAGGGATACCTGCTAGATTTCTTAAAAATTGAATGACAGTGTAATAAAAGAATTGTGGTAGCTCTAACAGTCCAAACATCTCTACAAAACTCACCTCTGGACCATGATCTGGCCACGGGGAATCTTTAAATAAGAGATAAAAGTGTACAGTAGAAAGTGTTTGGAAAGACTGAAGGAATTTATCCAGAAAAAAGTTGGCATGACAATTGATAGAAAAATCATGTTATTCTGTCAGTGAAAAACAATGTTAGTACTTGTAACAATCTGGACTTGTTACAAGTTACTACTTGTTACTTGTAGTCCAGTAAGATGGTGCTGTACAGTGCTTTTCCCACAAACTGCTCAGGTCTAGTAGTTTGTAGATGACAATAACATACCCCTTTTTCCTCCATCCTGGGCCATGCTCAAACCTAGATCTGAGTGAGACTGCCCTGCAAGCTTCCATTACCTGAATGATGTTATTTCCTTCTTCAGTATCCGTAATCTCAGACTGAGATTTAAATTCCAGTTTTTGAAAGGCAGAGGGTTCATCTGCCAAACAGACTCAACAAATGTCCCTTCTAATTACTTAGTGCTTGAAATTGAGATTTTCACACAGTGCAACCTAGCAGTCATAAATAAGTCACTTAACTACCACACACTTGAAAGTAACTTTGTTAGTCAGTGGGATTTTACTTCTCAGGAGACTTTACTTTCCCTTGATCTTCCACTTTTTTGATGGCAGCTTGGATAGCTTCCTGATCACCCAGAAACCGGTGAGGACCCAGAGGACGCAGATTCTCATCAAGTTCAAGAAGTACGGGCACACCAGTGGGGAGAGTAACATTGATGATGTCCTCGTCGGAGATGCCTGCCAAAGACAAAAACCCAGAGTTACACCCATCAACAACTTCTTAATTGCTTATCTGCTCAGCCTTATTTCTGAGATTATCCAGTCTTAAAGCAGTTAAGAACATACTTCCAGACTCCATCAGCAATAGCAGCTATTCAAGGGTCAATTCCCATTCCCAGCTAGACCACAACTTGGTTAGTGTTTTAAGAACAGCTGTAGGAGGGAATTTCCAACAACATGAAGACAATTTCTTCATTCCTGGTATGCACATGAACTGAAGAGGGAGAAATTGCCCTGAAGAGTATACTTCTTTTTTAATATAGGACACTTTAAGCATAGGTTTTCTATATCTTCCCCAATCATACACAAAAATTCCAGAGAGTTAGGGTCAACATGTGTTATCCCAACAAAAAAGGCCTCAGATAAGCAACCAATACAAACATCCTCTTTGAAGATACAGGATACTAAGGCTAATTTTTCCTCTTAAGTTTTTTTCCTGGAACACCTTGTAACTACTGATTTTTAAGATATTGCAAGCAAGTAAAGAACAGTGTTTCCCACAGTTTCTAAAAAAGAAGCTGATGGCATCTTGCCTTCAGTACTAAGCCCAGAATTACATACAGGATACTCATTCCTACATTCAATTGAAGAAAATGGGAAGAAAAGCAAGAAAGTCAGTTTATACAAGTTGGAGTGCTTTCCTGAATTTTCTACTTTATTAAAGTGCACCTATAGAGGAAAAATTTACCTGTTTAAAGTACTCTGGGGCTCTAAGCTCAGCAAAATAGCTGGCTATGTTTACATGAAGCACACAAATTTCTAAAAATAACCAAGTGTACTGAAATATTGGCCTCAAAGTTAAGTTTCTGCAAAAGGTCTAGACATGTGCAGTTGAGAAGCAATGATTAAAGATTATTTCCCAAAGTGAAAGTCTGCTGTTGTGAAGTGGAGCAGCTTCAAGTAACTCATGCTTAGTAAAAGTGCACCATCGAGCTCCTAAAACAACACCATATGAACTAGACTAAAAAACAAGAAAATTCTCTCAAGCCAGCTGAGAAAACAGGTGGCTCTCAGAACAGGAGTGCAAACTTACCAGTGATTTTCACATCAAGGAGAAAAAGCAGAGCCAACACATACATAGGAAAACAAAGTCTAGCCACTCAGCCACAGTGGTATGACATCAGGTCAAAAAACAAAAGTAATCATGAGGTGACAATAATTTTATGCTGCTGCTCTGAGACACAGGACAAGCACAAAACTTTTGTAGTGATATATTCCTGTTTTGGTGGGACTGAGTACTCAGTTTAGCTGTAAATCAGCACTTCTTTTCAGAAGGGAGCAAGCAAAACAGTTAAACCCCTGCAAGAAGTCTATACCTTATTTTCTATTGAGCTATCAGTACAAAGTCACATACTCAGCCAGTCTGACCAATCTCTATATAAAGGGTAAATAATTCATCTATGAGTAGAATCACAGACCTACATAAAAGCACTTCAGGAGCCTCTCAAGTTTTAGAACTACACAGAAGTCAATGGGGAAAATAGAGTCCGTTCACCAGGACACAAGCATTTTTCTCAAGAACTTTGGTTTGCAGAACAAGCAGCCAAGCTGGCCAAGTTCTTATTTTCAGGATTGTTGAATACAGATCTTAACATACAAATGTCACCATGTACCCACAGAGAATCTGGCCTTAGGAAGTGTTCTGCCCACCTCTCAAATGCAGCCTCCCAGACTAAACTGTACAGACTGAAACCAAACAGATGAAGTCACACAGGAGACCTTAGGCAAACCACAGAATGTGGTCAGCAGGCAGGATATTTAAAGGTTTTCTCCAAACCCGGATTAAAGAAGTAGCTGTTGCTACATGGTTTCAGAGATGTTTTACCCTTTTTACAGAACACAGTGACCACACCAATGTCAACTAGAATTGATGTACAAAGCAGAAGGAGTACAGCCTGGGATAAACAAGCTGCAGCAAGCACTTAGCTTTCTCCTTTGGATTTTTCCTCACAAGGAAGCATTGCCTCACAGCCAGAAGCTGGGAACTGTAGGTTGGAGACAGATGAAAATCCTAAAGAATCAATATGGCCCTGCTACTTTATTTCAGTATCATTACTGTATTTGTAGAGTGCTTTTCTTTAGGAAAGGATATGTCAATCAGACTTGCCACATAAACTTCTCAGTTGCAGGAAAAATACCCAAAGAACACTACTATCTTCCTAGCCTGTTAGGGAAAGAGATCACTTCTTACCACTCTGGCCATTCCAAGAGCAAGCTAAACTGCTATCCAGTTACTTCATGCGCTGTAACTATAGCACAGTGACCTTTTCTTGCACTTCACCTGACCTGGCCTGTGTCACAACCACATTACATCTCACATGGGAAGGAGGGTACTAGGTTGCTAGAATCAGTCTTCCTTGGAGAAGATTTAAAGCCAAAGTGCTGCCTACTTAAAATTATGAGAACACACACTACCAAAGCATTCAGGGTGCCTCCTTCAGGACTCCAAACCAGTCAACCGCATTCTTCAAGCAGGTACTTCCCATGTTATCTCCTGAGCACCTCTTAAACATCATTCCTTAATAGCAGCTGCACAGTAGGAAGCAATTAGGTACACACCAGAAGGCCTTGAAGCCATCCAGAGGGACCGCAAACAGGCTGGAGAGACAGGCTGACAGGAACTGCATCAAGTTCAACATTAAGTGCAAAGTCCTGCACTTGAGCAGGAACAGCCCCAGGCACCAGGATATGATAGGAGGCACCAAGCTAGGAAGGAGATCTACAGAAAGGAACTGGGATCCTGGTGGACACCAAGTTGAACATAAGTCAGCCTTCTTAGCAGCAAGGACACATTGCTAAGGGTATCCTGAACTGCATTAGGCAAAAAGCATTGCCAGCAGGTCAAGAGAGGTGATTCTTCCCCTCTACTCAGATGGTGAGGCTTTACCTAGAATCTTGCATCTGCTGCTGGGTTGCCTGGTACAAGGGACATGTACATACTGGAAAGAGTCCAAAGGGTTGCAAAGACAGTGAGGGACTGAAGCATTTAATCTCTCCTCTAATGAAAGGAGGAAAGAGCTGGAACTATATAGTCTGGAGAATAGAAGGCTCAGAGGATCTTGGTGTCTATAAGTACCTGGAAGGAAGGTGCAAAGACAAGAGCCAGGCTCTTTTCAGTGATACCCAGTCCCAAGACAAGATGCAGTGGACACAAACTGGAGCACACAGTAGGATCCCCTGAATACTATGCAGAACTTCCATGCTTTGTGGAGCACTGGTACAGGTAGCCTACAGATGTTGCAAAGTCTCCTCCTTGGAGATCTTCAAAGGCCACCTGAACATGGGCTCTGGGTGCTCCTGTTTGAGTAGGGCTTGGACCAGATGGACCCAGTAGGCCATGCCAACTTCAGCCATCCTTTGAACAGCTATTGAGAATAGCTATACCCCTCCTCCCTTGCATGTCATCTACACTTGAAGCCACATGATTCATCTGGCAAAACACACAAGATCACATGCTTAAATTCAGCCACAAAGGGCTCACTCTAGAACCGCTGCTTTGCAGTTAGGATCCAAATCAGTTCCTTGTATCCATCCCACGAGCTTAATGAAAACACTGAGGCTTTAGTCTAATTTAAATACCCAGGACCAGATTCTGCCTTCCTTAAAGGGATACCAGCTGCTCACAGCTTGGCAGAGGACCTGCTTCAGTAGCATAGATAGATGTAGATAAAGTGTTATAATTGGCTCTTGAGCTCTATAACATTTAATGTCACTGTACAGATTTGAAGGAAAGAAGGAAGATGGGTGGGCTACTGCCACAGCTGCAGCATATTATTCACATCTGTTTCACCTTTATGCCTGCCAAGCTTTCCTCCTGTGTCATTACATAAACTGATCTTGATCATGGCCTGAATTTTACAGTGGTCATTACTGAGGCCACTCCCATGTGAGATCATGTAGGAAAACAAACCATGAATCTAAAGTACTCTGATGCAGCCAAGAAATCACAGCCTGCCATAAGTTCCTGAAGATTTAATAGGCTGAAAGAGACATTAGATCTGCTACTATCAGCATTAGCTGTCACCTATACAACTAGAGTGAAAAATGCCCAGAAGTCTTCAGCAGAGACTCAGGCTGTTCTTCCACAGCCATTAACTCAAAGCAACACTAACAGAATTCTGAACATGCAGCTTTGGAGTCTACTAGCAGACACCTTGTTCCTGGCAAAAGATTTCATCTCTAGCTGAAGCACTATACAGACACCCTCAAGCAGGAGGCTCAATATGCTTCTACTGTAGCTTTTCTCACATGTAGGGCACAAACCCTTTCCTTCTCTTAGCCTAAGTTTGCAGAAACCAAAGATCATTTATCTCAAAATATGCCCAAAAAATCAGCCTGGTCGAAGAGGAGACTCTACAGGTCACCCTCACACTTAAATCTCTGGGAGTCAGTAATGCTTCTCTCAAGCTGTACTCTCCTAGCTTCACATCTCAGTCAGACTGTTCCAAACCTTTTGCACTACTTCAGCCACTTGCCATCTCCTCCCCGAGTTGATTCTTACCACTAAGATGACAGAAAACTACCCATTCCTTGCTGTTTTCACAGGTGTAAAGGCCAAGTTTGCTCATACAAAGGCTCAAGCTCAAGAGAAACAGCAGAAACACAGAACAGAGAATGGGATAAGTTAGGGGAGGATGTAAGTACATCATCTTTCAGCAGAATTATTAGATCCTCTCAAGCTGATTTCTTTTAACTGCCCTTGGGCACCACAATCACATAAATGCATTTCCTTAATAACACCAGCCTGCAAACATCAGCCAAATCTTATCAGGTAGTCCTCAAGAGGACTCAAGCCCGCCCCAGCAATCACAATGCACAGCTTCAGCACTTAAACTAATGGATCAACAGTAGAGCAAAATGGAAAGTCCTTGAAGGCACTGCTCTCCCTGCTCAACTTCCCACTCACCATCCTACCACAAGCACCATTGCAGAACTGTCCCATCTGTGACCTCAGTCAGCCAAGCCCAAGGTGTGGGACACCCACATCTTTCTTCAGATAGTAACCCCTGCCCTTCTGAACTTTTTTCCCTGAATAATTGCATGACAAGGCTCAGTGACCACCACACCATATCCAAGAGATGGCACCATTTCAGCAGGGAGGGAATGCTACAATTAGGCCTTCTACAAGACCCTGTCCTGAGGTACTTAATATCAGCCCCAGAGATAAACAGTCAGGAGGGAAGAAAAACTGAGCCAAGAGACAGCACAGCATTTTGCCAGGCACCCATTATACTTGGTCTCCAACGAGGCAAGCTGGACACTGCTATTGCACTAATGCTGCCTTCACAAGGAGAATCTGCTAAGAGGGTCTCAGAAGTATCAAATAAAATAACTTGAAAGAATCACCTGTACATGGACTGCGCACCCAAGAAGCTTATTTAGTAGATTCTAGCAACTGGTATTTCCACAATCAATAGGAAGTCTATGCGCTCAGAGTGAAGTTAACCTAACAAGTCTGACATGCTTATTTTACATGCTCTCATTAACTTCTTGTCAGTGCTCTTTCAGTGCAAAGATAAGGTATGTCATTAAAGAAAACCACAGTGTGTAAGAGGCAAGTTACAGGTCAGTCAATGCTAGTAGCGTCACAGAACAAAAACAGTTACTGAGATCGAACAAGGCATTTCCACTGGCAAAAGGACGCTGTCAGTAGAGGAAGAACACGTTTTAGAGAACCTTTCCATCCTTAACAGCATGAAGTGAAAGCCATCTCTTGCTTTGTCTGCTTTTGATTGTGTCAGTGATCTCTGACATTGCTTAGATCACCTGGACATAAAGCAAAGAGCCCTGAAAAGTCACTCAGCAGAGAGGGACCAAAGAGCAAGCTCTCAGCAGCTGCTGTTTCTCATCTGAGCACACACAACAGCACCATCCAGTTTGGGTTAAATACTGTTTTCAGCACGGCTACTGCAGTTTCACTTCTAAATCATCTCACACAAAAACTGTGACATCCTACAGACAGATCCCACATTTATCCTGTTGAGGTCTACTGTGAGCACTGAGAAAAACAAATTCCAAACCTACAATCAAACCCTTGTTAGCCTGACATTCTGCTGCTCAATTTTTTTTGTGTGTTCAAATGGAAAACCGCCATAACTCAAGCTCTTTTTACCAATTAACAACAAGGAGAACATTCAGATTCAGAGAACCGCAGGGCTGTTTCAAAAGAAAAGTCTCTGAAACAGGAACTTCAAGGATAACCGGAGAAATCTTTGAGAGAAGTCATTAAGTTACACTCCAAAAAAACTGAAGCTATTTCATCAGATCAAATTGAATGAAAACATTAATATTTAGTGACATTTAAGATTTGAGCTACAGCTTCAATTATTAACTAAGTAGTAAGACAACCAATCACTCACGTAGGAATGACGCTCAAGGCATTTGAAGCCCATTTTCTCACTGCCAGAAATACCACAGCTCCAGCTAAGATGTAAGAGCCGAGATGCTACCCTCAAGTATGGCACATATTAAGTGTATCATAAAAAGTCCACACAAAACAAAGCCCACTTCACAGTGGGTGTTACAATAACAGCAGGCTAGCAAGCTTTGAGCACTCTCAGATCAGGTCCAGTTCCAGAGCAGTTCACAATCTTTCAAGAGAGAAAGGGAGAAGAGTCAGTGCTACAGACAAGGCACCTGCTCTATCCAGATAGATATACAGTGGAGTTCGAGGAAGAAAAAGCAGGTTCTAATATCAGGTCTTAACGGTCTGATCATGCCACCCTTCAGGACAGCTGTGCAGCAATCCAGATCCCACTGCTTAGGGCACAGAAGAGCCAGCGCATGTCTTGCAGTTCCCCCATATGGTAGCTGATGGACAGTCCTAGATCCTCTGCCAAGGATTCCTCTTATTTCACTGCACAATCATTCAACAGGAGGATCAACGTATAGCATAATACAGAAAAGAAATCCAACTTTGTTCATATTTTGTTTACAGTTGTACAGTCAGCAGTCCTTGAGGAATTATACCTAACTCAAGACTGTCCCACAAAAAAAAATTCTTGGCAACTACTTTAACTTACACTGTTCTCACTGGCCTCAATGCAGTGACCTTTACCTGCTGATGATGCTGTCTGCTCAAGCTTCGGTGCTTAACTGCACAAAACATAGCCCAGAAACCATAGGGTTTCTGCAGAAGTTGCAGTGAGCTTGCAGCAGCCTACTCTCAGAGGGCTTGGGCAAGCATGGTTCAGTTTCTGGGGGGCTGGTAGGGGACACTGTGGTTGGGGATCCCAAAATCCTCAGAATCACTGCCTCTGAGGTTCTAGAAACCACCTAGGTGTGCTCATTCTCTGGGCTTTTGAATCCTACTAAAGCATCAGCTGCACTGATCATTCCAGCATGCCTGAATGCAAAAAGCACATGGCAGAGTCACAGCTATAGAGGAACACAAAGGATTATAGCAGGGAGCACTGACAGGGCACAATCCAGTCTTGCAACTGTATTTCTAACAGGTTGCTCTTGTACTTGTGTAGTCACTAAATTCTACTCAACCCATAAAGAAGTTACTGCAGCCCGTCTTCTAGTTCAGGACTGCTTATCTTAGAAGTCATGTCATTATAAAGAGGTGGGAAGGAAGAATCTAGCAGTGACTTAACAGCAAGATGCATCTTTTTCAGGTCCCCGATAATCAACAAACTAGCTCAGCTGTTGACTGGCAGGCATTTTCTATATATGGAAACACCACAGCATAAGCATAAGTACCTACCCTCTACAGAACTCCATGTCACAGCAGCTTTTTTAAGTAAAGAATCAGCAATGAAGCCTCAGAAGAAGCCACAAATGTCTCCCACAACCCAAGATAGTTTATTCTTCCACAGCATTACAGCAATGCTTGTTTTAATAAATAGATTGTGACTTCAACTCTTCTGACAAAACAGCTGAGTAAATGCAAAAAAAAAACAGTGAGGGAGTTTGTGTGTAGACTAACTAGAAAAGTTAGCTTGAACACACTTGTTTAAAATGAGCAGTGGAAAGCTAAGGGAAAGAATGTAGTGTCCTCAGCTACAGTAAACCAACTGATTGTTCCTCATCCCTTTTACTTCAGTTTGATTTCTGCTCCAATAGGGCAACATTTCCCTCTTTGTAGGCCACGGACACTTAATGTTACATTGTCCAGATGTGCCACGCATGCTACAGAGCAAGATGCAGAACTTCACAAGGGTGAGTAAGAAGAGAAGAAGACTAAGAGGAAGAGCCTTACCTTCCAAATGCTTGAGCAGTGCCCTGCTGCTGTTGCCATGAGCAGATATAAGGATCATTTTACCACTTTTGAGTTCTGGCACTATCTTTTCATTCCAGTAGGGAAGGAGTCTATCAAGCACATCTTTTAGACTTTCAGCCTTTGGAAGATTATCCTGAGAGACATCACTGCATTTGTATCGACGGTCATTGTATATCTCTTGATAGTAGGGATGAGATTCAGTTATGGGAGGTGGGGTAACGTCATAGCTTCTCCTCCATATTTTCACTTGCTCTTCTCCATGATTCAGTGCCATTTCTGCTCTGTTGAGACCAATCAACGCACCATAGTGGCGTTCATTCAGTCTCCAAGAACTCTGAATGGGGACCCACTCCTGGCCCATCTCTTCCAGGACCAGCCACGCAGTCTGGATGGAGCGGCTGAGTACAGAGGTGAAGACAAGGTCAAACTCAAAGCCCAGAGCTTTAAGCTGTCGGCCACAGTTTTGAGCTTCCTTTATTCCATCACTGCTCAGCTTCTGGTCCACCCAGCTGCAGAAGCGATTCTCCTTGTTCCAGGCTCCTTCCCCATGCCTCAGGAGAACAAGCTTGTACTTAGTCATTTTGGTTGCAGCTTGGCACAGACAACTGGTCTGGCATCTAACAATGAGGCATCTGGGCATAAAGGAAACAAACACAACCCACATACATTACTACTTGTAATGCATTATGACAGCAAAGAGCAGACAACCAGCAGGATCAAAACAACCAAAGAAGCATGAGTCTGCCGAATATGTTTTTACCTGTGAGGTCTCCTGGATTTAAATTCCTTTCTACCCTCAAACATAAGAAAAACACTATTCTCCACCTAGCTTGCTGGGACGAGCCCACCTAACCAATTAATTAGTGGTAGATGGCACAGACAGAATTACAGAATCCCAGAATCCTAGCGGTTGGAAGGGACCTCTAGAGATCATCCAGCCCAACCCTAATTTGCACAAGCTATTCCTGCCTACACATCTCCTTTAAATGTGTAAGGAGAACCTCACTCAACATCAGTGGCTCCCAATCAATGAAGCAGACCTCACTCTTAGTGGTGACTCAATACAGTATTAGAGGTAAGATCTGGAACCCTCAAGCTTGTAAGAGCTGCCCAGGCCCACAGCACCTCTGATGGACTGCAGGAACAAGACAGTAACTGTGTGTGTGTGCCAGAGCAATCAGAAGGGCCCACCACAGAACTGGAGCTCACAGTACACAGAACTTATTAGCTGTCCCCAATGAAATTTGACCATAATTATGTTCTTTATAACTTGCTCCCTCACACACTCCCCCTACTCCTCCTTACGCCAATCTGTTTCATTCCTCTTCAGGCAACCACTGTCTCTTCCTCCAACACCATTCCTCCACACTTGTGACAAAAACAATTCTGAGATGCAATGCACAACTACTGAGTCTCATTTCATAGAATTCAGAACTGATCTTATAGATTATGTCCACCTGACCTTAAAGTCATTTTCCCTTTTTCTTCTTATAACCAAGATTTATGCTTTTACTTTTGCTGTAGGTACAAGTGGCATATTTTCTGAACTCATTAAATACAGCTACACATTTGTAAGTCTAGACAGCACAAATCATCTCCAGTTGAAGAAGGAAAATGAGCTCCGGGTTGTCCTCAGTGTGTGCTGGACTAAACACTCAAACTCTTCCAGTGCAGCCAATCATATTCTAGTCAACTGCGTGACATCTGAAAGGTCCATCTAACAGCACTACAATTCTGGAAGCCCCATGTGATCACTCTGACCCAAGATATCACCAAATATACAGGAAAGGACAGAGAAAGAGGAAAAATACAACTCTGCCCTCACTGGAAGACTGCAGTATTATCACTGGGTACTAGATTAGATGGTTGGACTAGATGATCCTAGTGGTCTTTCCCAACCTTTAAGAGCCTACTCTCAAAACCAGTCTGAGGACTGACTTCTGTACATAGAACTTAAGATTTCCAAAAATTAAATGTTTATAGAACTTCCATTATCTGATACTATTTGGAGATGCTTCAGTCTCACTCCAAGTGTCTCAAATTTGGTCCCCCTAAATATGAAATCTGTAGTATGGGTTAGACCCACACACTCTGGGTTGTGGGAAGCACCCACCACAACATCAGCATTCATTTTTACAAAACAGACTTAAAAGTATAGACTTTTCAGGAGTATATATTCCACCTCTGCATCTGAGAAGATCATGGAACAGATCCTCCTGGAAGCTATGTCAAAGCACATGCAAGACGAGGTGATCTGAGACACAAGCACAGCTTCACCAAGGGCAGACTATGCCTCATCAAGCTGGTAGCCTACAATGGAGAGACGGCAGCAGTGGACAAAGGAAGAGCAACTGATGTTATCTACCTGGATTTCTGCAAAGCCTTTGATATGGTCCAACACCACATCCTTATCTCTAAATTGGAGAGAGATGAAGTGTGGACTATTCAGTGGGTAAGGAATTGGTCAGACGGTCACAGCCAGAAGATTGTGGTCAGCATCTCTATGTCCAGATGGAGGCCGGTGATGAGTGGTGTCCCCCAGGGAACAGTCATGGGACCGGTGCACTTTATCAAAGACCTAGACAGTGAGATCAAGCGTACCCTCAGCAATTTTGCAGATGACATTAAGCTGAGTGGTGCAGCTGATGCAACAAAAGGAAGGGATGCCATCCAAAGGGACCTGAACAAGCTTGAGAAGTAGACTCATGTAAACCTGATGAGGTTCAAGGCCAAGTGCAAGGTGCTACATCTGGATCATAGCAATCCAAGACATGTCTATAGCCTGGGAAAAGAACTCATTGAGAGTCGCCACCTCACCTTCTCTAACCTCCCTGCCTTCACTCTCCAAGGAGCAGAGAGGAATGAGGTCTCAGCCTCCTCCAAAATGAATAACCCCTAGATTCCTTCACTACTCCTTATTAATTCTTGTTTTCTGATCCTTTCACCAGCTTCATTGGTCTTCTCTGCACACATCCAAACTCACTACTACGATCCTTCGCAGTGAGACTGAGCACTTCAAGGTGTGGTCTCTCAAGTGTCAAGTACAGAAGGGAAAAAAAATTACTGCCCTTGTCCTGCTGGACACACTATTTCTGATGCAGGATATAATCAGCCTTCCCAGTCAGACACACCACTGGCTCATGTTCAGTTGGCATCCCCAGGTCATGTGCTGGGGGGCAACCTTCCACCTACCTTCACCTAGTCTGTACTACTGCATGGAGTTAGGACCCATGCAGGACCTGGCACTTAGTCTTGTCCAGTTTCACATGCTTGCATGGAGTTTGTGTAGGCTGGATTAAAGGACTCCTCTGCAAGCCAGATCAACAGTCCTGCCTAACTCGGTATTGACTGCAAGCTTAGCTGACGTGCACTCAACAGCCTCCATTCAGATCAGCGATAAGAGCGTTAAACAAAACCAACCCTAAGACTGACCCCTGGTGAACACCACTGGTGATGAGCCACCAATTGGATTTGACTCCATTCACTCCCTGAGCCTGGCCATTCAGTCAGTTCTTCAGCCAGCAACCTGTACACCTGCTAGGAGCAGCCAGTTTCTCCAGGAGAATACTGTGGCAAATAGTGTCCAACACTATACTACAGTCCAGGTAAACACCCACAGCCTTTACTTCATCTACTAAGCAGGTCACCTTGTCACAGGAGATCAGGTTAGTCAGGCAGGACCTGCTCTTCCTAAATCCACATTGACTGCTTCTGATCACTAAGTTGTCCCACACATGCCATACAATGGCATTCAAGATGAGCTGTTCCATAACCTTCCCTGAGTGAGGTCAGATTGACAGGCCTGCAATTCCCTTGATCCTCCTTCCCACACTTCTTGCAGATCAGAGTCACAGGACTGCTGGTAAATTACTGCAAGTACTTCAAGTGAGCACCTCTACCAACTCCTTCAGTCAAAATCCCATCCAGCCCCAGAGACTTAAGAACATTCAGAAGATGTCACCCCAGTTGGATTACGAGGACTTCATTTCATTCCCTATCAGTCTTCCAGCTCAAGGGGCTGGGTATCCTGAGAACAATTGACCTTACTTAAAAATATTGAGGCAACAAAGGCATTAAGTATCCTAACCTTATATTTCATCACTACATTTCCTCTCACATCCAATAAGTAATCAAGATTCTCTTTAATCTTCCTTTTGCTGATGATATATTTACAGAATCACTTAATCTTCTTTAACTGCACTAGTCAAATTGAATTCCAGCTGGGCTTTGGCCCTTGCAATTTCATCTCTGCACAGCTTGACAACAGCTCTACAGTCCTATGTCTCCTGCTCCTTCTTCCACAGTTTATAAAGCTTTCTATCTTGAATTCTCAAAGCTCTATTCAGTTAGGCCAGACTTCCCTCCCACCAGCTTGACTTTCAGATCATTTGGAATGGCTTGCTTCTGCACCTTCACAATTTCTCTCTTGAAAAAGGTCCAGCTTCCCTGGACTCCTTCACCATTCAGAAGGACTTCCAAGGGACTTCTGTCAACCAGGTCTCCAAGCAGGCTGAAGTCTGCCTTCTGGAAATCCAGTGCAGGAGTTCTGCTGAGCACCTTTCTTCACCAAGGATCATTTTATGATCACTGCACCCAAGGCAGACTCTAACCATCACATCATCTGCAAGTCCTTCCTTGTCCCCAAACAAAAGGCAACTTCCCTACTGGGCTCACTCATCACCTGCATCAGGAATTTATCATCCACACATTCCAAGAATCCCCTAGACATTCTCCCCTGTACTGCATTTCCAGCAGTCATGAGAACAAAGGCTAGCAATCATAAGACTTCCAGCTGTTTATAGAACATTGTATCTACCTCTTCATCTTGACTGGATAGTTTATGATAGACCCTCACCATAACATCAGCCTTATTGGCTTTTACACTAAAACACTCAGTCCTTTCATCACTATCATCCAGCTCCATGCAGACAAGGTACTCCTTAACTTATAGGGCTACCCCACCTCAACTCCTTCCCTAACTCTCTTGAAGAGCCCAAAAACTCCTATCTAAGCACTCCAGGCATGCGAATCATCCCACCATGTCTCACTGAGGCCAATTATATCATACCCCTGAGATTTAACTAAGATTTCCAATCTCTCCTTTTCTTCCCCAAGCCACATGATTTGTGCAGAGGCACTTAAGCTGGGTTCCCAATGACGCTATTCTGTTGGATGAAGTAGCTGGAATTCCTTTGTGCTGCTCTTCAGGTGTTTTCCTGAAGACTTCTGACCACTCTCCCAGCCCTGGGCACCTGCTGCTGGCACTGGCATCAAACCAATCAGTCCAGTGGATTGAAGTTCACCCACCCCAGCAGCTTTAGTTTAAAGCCCTCTTCATCAGCATGACAACCCTGTAACCAAAGATGCTCTTCCTCTCCTCTGACAGATGGATGCCATCAGTTCTCAACAGACCAGGTTTAGCAGAGCCTCAATGTATAAAATAAAAACATAAATTTAGCAAGCCATGTTAGCCAATGGCCACCTCTTTTCCCCACAGGATAAAGTCCCCTACTTTTATCACCCATCGCTGTTTCTTGTTTGGACACATTATTACACAGGGAACAGACCAAGCTGACTTAATCAACACCTGCTTCTCCCCTGACACAACAGGTTCTTCTTCCACAGTCCAGCAGTTCTGGGGCACCTCACACAACGGGGAAAGCCTCTTCTCCTGCTGGTCCTTGATGTAATACTTATTTGTGTTTTCAGCTTCACTCTCTGTGTGGTCTTGAGAGGAAGTTTCTGGCTGTGAGTTCATTGCAGATCACACACAGAACCACCTGCCTCTCTCCTTGTCATTCCTGACAGCCCACAGCCTTCTTACCATCTCTTGCAGCTCAGACACCTGCTGCAGGAGGTCCTCCACCTGGGCACACCTTTTGCAGGCATGTTTGGTAGGTGGAGCAGACAACACAGTTGGAGCTGCAGCCTTTAAGATGAGTGTCCAATATCCCATCTAGGCAACTATGACCATGCGAGCTCCAGTAAACAAGCAGGGTACACAAACTGCCACACCCTTGTTGTCCCTGTCTGCCATCACTAGCACTTCCCAAATCTGCCATTCCTAGGATTGGTGTTGTCTACCCAAGCCTCATCAGTTTCTTGCAAGAGATGGCCGCTTCTGGCAGACCTCAATGCTACCCTGGGCCTTCCACTGCTCAGGAAGCCACCCTGCACACCACAATCCATTGCTTGCAAATTGACCAGCTCCAGAACAGGATGCCTTGCCATGTGATAGAAGACTCTCACAAGGACACTATACAACAGCTCCCTCAACTGCAGCTTCTGACCACTGCTTCAGCTTAACTTTACAAAGCCTCTGAGGACTGCCAGTTTCATAGAACATCAGCAGACAAACAATTGGTAATACTAGGGACAGTCTTATGTGATCTCACACAAGCAGCAGCATCTCAGATGAAATCCGTTATACATGTCACTTACTACTCACAGTGATCAGTTGCAGACTCTGCAAAGAAATCAACTGTTAAGAATTTAACACTAAATCCTATCTGTCACATCAGATAGACTACTGAACTACATTCTAAGATATCAGCTTTATGAAAAGGAGCATCAGATAGCACTTCTATCCAGAGTCAAGGTACTTTTTTCAATGTCCCATTGATTTAATTAAAAAATACGTGTTCACTACGAACTACTACATAAAATACAGCCATATAAAAAAAAGCTGATTCCCCACAAACACATCACTATTCAGATTAACAACTGTCCACAGGAACAAATTAAGTTATTCACAAGGCCACCTTAAGACCCAGCGCAAAAAACAAGATCCAACAATGGAGATGCACCTGTTCACACATGTTCTTATTTGGGTACTTCAGCCTAAAACCTAAGATCATCTGGGGACAATACACTCCAGTTCAGCTATATAAAAAATTAAGTAGAATCACCACTCTGAAACAAGTTTATAGAGAACTAGCAGTCACAAGGTTATTTAAATATCAGGCCACTTATGGAAGCATTTAAGTGAAAAGCCTTAGAGTAACAACACATAGAAATAATCCTACTCACCTTTCCTATGGCAAAGGAACAACCTACACAAATCCCAGCAGAGACTTAAAAGCTGCTCTTTTCATACAGAGCACCAGGCGCTCTTGGCTAGTTACCTGCAGGAAGGGAACAAACACCAAATGCTCACACAGAAAGACCACAAGTACAAATAGTTACGCTAACCATAATTTGCTTTCAGAGCTGGAAGAAAGCAGAGCACACATCCCTTGTGTTTTCCCTTGGTTGGGAAAGCTACCCGTTCCCCTCTCCCAAAAAGATGCAAATGGACAACTCCTGCAATTCCAGCAAAGGCAAGTTACTTGTCTCCTGATGCCCCAGGACATGCTATATAGACTGCAATTACTGCAGCTCTACTGTATAGAAAACTGCTAGAAACTGCAGGACTTGATGAAGGATGCAGGCAGCAGACCTGGGCCAAACACAACACAGAAGCACTATGGAGACCTATCCCAGCACATCAGAGTAGAGCCAGCTGTTCAGGATGACCTCTTATCTCGGCAGAGCAATCAGTCCAGCAGAGCTTTAAGATCTAGCTTCCACGACAAACTCACCTTGCTCGATCCCTTTACAAAGCCGCCCCGTTGTGATGCAGCTGCCTCCGGGCCTCCCCTAAGGAAAGAGAGGGTCACCAGAGGGCAGCTCCCCCAGCCCACACCGTGCCTCACCGCCTCCTTCCCACTGCCTCCCCTTCCCCTCGGGGACCGGGTTCCCCGTCACGGCCAAGGAGGCCCGCCCTACACCCCGCACCCAGCCACGGGGGGTCGCCCCCGGCCGGGCCCCCACACTCCCCCACAGGAGGATCTCCCCGGGCCGCCCCCACCGCACAACCGTTACCCGCCCTCCCTCCGCGGCTCCATCAAATCAGCGGCCGCAATTTTAGCGGCCTCACCCGCAGGACAGCAGCAGCAGGCAGCGGCCGCCCGCAACGCCACAGCCGCGCTCCGCAGCCGGCCGACAGCCCCGCGCCAGTCTCCTCCCGCCGCCAAAAAGCAAGTGCCCCCCGAGCCGCCTAATAAACCCCCGGCGTCCGCGCGCCCGTGACGCCGGGGCGGAAGAGGAGGATGTGATTGGCCGCTCTGGAGGATGAGCACCGCCTAGAGCCAATGGAACTGCGGCTGCTGGCGGGTGGGCGGGCACCGGAGCTTGGCGCCGGCCGGAAACAGGGGCAGCTCGGAGGGCGGGGGGTCCTTTTGCCTCGTGCCTCACAGACGTGCGGTGTCGTTGTGAGCGTGCGGCTGGTACGGTTGGTGGGCTCTGTAACGGCAGGAACCAGAGGTACCAGAAACACAAACGGCTGTTTTGGAGTCAGCACTGTCAACACCTTACGTGCCCAGATGCACGGTCACCAGGCAGCAACCTGAGCCCCAGCCAGGCTGCCATGGCCAGTCAATACCATCATCTCCAATAGTCTTCAAGCACGCTCATTTCATTTGCATGGCAAAAGCAGCCAAACGACTTGGTTTCAGGCTCCAAGTCCAAGCCGTGTCCTGTTCAGACCTCTTGCAGACAGCTCCGCTCCTCTGGCAGCTATTATCTAGCAGGCCAGCTGGCAGTGTTTTTCAGGGTCTCTGCTCTGGAACCCTTCCAGGCCGTAGCAGATGCTTTTTAGCTGAAATGTTTATAGTTGAAGCAGTCTAGGAAACTCCTTTCCTCAGCACGTAAGCTTCTGCTTAGGCAGCAGTGCAACTGCATCTCTCCAAAGGACAGCCAGAAGCCGAGCAAGGCAGCGCAGAGGAAAGCAGAATGGAGGGAAGAAAGGCAGATTAATGACTGATGAGAACTTTGGCCAATGGGAGCATTCTCTGCTGCTGATGCTCTATGCCCTTGGTACATTTTCTTACAATGGTTCCTTTGTTCGAAACTGGATCAAGTATTTGCCACAAAACCCTAGTAATTTCCAGAACACCCTGAGCTCATTGCTTAGCACTACTTGATCTACAAGCTGTCTTCCTTAATAATTCCGTCTTCAAAAGAAGCTTCTGTAATCAAATCCTCATACTTTTTAATAACACTGAAACCTCTCCAAAACTTCCTCCTAGGTGTTTTCCTACTGCATGAATTTGTGTATTCCCTCCTCAACTGTGCCCCTCCCTTCCATCCTTGTTTGCTGCCAGGGACATGCCCATTCCCTCTGCCCCACAAATGTGTTGCCAAGGAAGCCCCTCCCTTGTTTTTGGATGCAGGTACAGTCAGGATGTTTTCAGCACTCTGACTGTTTTTCCTCTACAAAAGTTCTAGATGCTCTCTTCTCTCCGTCATTTATCCACACTATTGTTCTCCCACATTTCTAGGGCTGAATCATTTCTCTGCTGCTTATCTGATGGTTCTTTTCCATTCAAGGCCAGATTTGTACTGAGAGAGGTCTGGGAGTACAACATACTCCATACAAGGAGATAAATACACCCTTATTTCCCCTGGAGGACTCCAAACTGTCACCTCCTAAAATCACTCCAGCTACATCGACTTCCCTGCCCACCACCCCCAGTGCAAACTAAACACAAGCATCATCTCTTGATGAAATCAGCTGCAGGAAGGACAGATACACACCGTGTGTTAACTTCCCTGCTGGCAGGACAGTGCTATCCAGGAGGGATACCTCTCCTTAAATACCACAGCCATCATATTCGTCCATGCCTTGCCTATTCTCCTTCATGCCTCAGCTTACTCAGCTATTCTGGTTTAAATGACCATTTTAGTCACTGCCTTCTCAATCACACTCATTTTTTCCATCCAAGAAAGGCTGCAAGTCCACAAGAGATCAATACATTTTCATCCAAGCCTGATCTCTAAACCCACTTGTTTAGCTGAGTCCCATGCAAATCTACGTGCATTCATGTACTGGAAGCTGTTTGCCTTGTCCCTGAGACAACAGCACAGTCCTGTTGGCTTGAACTCCTTCATGCATCTCCCACACACCGAGCTCTGGACTGTAATACAATTATAATAAGGCTCCATCAGAGCTCAGAGAGCACTTATCAGGTAATGACATACCAGTCCTACACCTGTCTTTCTTACAGGCACTCACCGCATCTTGCATTCATCAAACGAGTGGTTCTCAACATTTTCTTGGCTCAAACATACCTATGCGTCAGTAATTTTTCATCACACGCCTACCCGTTTGCCAATATATCACACAAACACATCTTCAACCAAGCCTGTTATTAACTAAAACTTGGGGGTAAACCTGACAGAGTAGTGAGGCTTCCTTCGCACACCAATTAGTCTTTAAGCTCCTCAGCAAAGGGCCTCTTTCACCTTTTGTTTAACTAGTCCCCTATGCAATCATGCTTTCATTTGCAAATACAGTGGGGCTTTCATCCTATTTGGGTATGGAGGAAATATATAGCTTCATCCCTCTGAGCTGTTTCTCATTTAGTCAAAAGCAAAAGCATAAATCCACGTGGAAGACAGATAAAGTATTCTGTTGTTTTGTTTTGTTTTGTTTTACTTTAACTCCATGGCTTAGTAGGAAAATCTATTCAAATAAAAGAGGAGTATATAAGCACTTAAACTAATCTTGGGTTTGTCACCAGTAGCATAGCTTCAATTTTTAAGTAAATGCAAATATTCTTCTGTATCATTAAGTACTGAATAAGTGATAGACTGATAAAGAGGAAAAACACAACACAGCCTTCATTTCATCGTATGCAAAGCAGATAAAGAGAAGCTGCTATGGGGGGCATCACACTCCTAAGACAAGCCAGGAAACCAAGTTTGTATAATCCCTGTTGCTAGGTACTGTAACTTTATTCTGAAGTAGTAATTGGTTTTGCTTTGAGGAATGAAATAAGTTTCTGGATAAGCCCTGGAACACTTTCTGAAATAAAACATGTCTGTTCCTCTGAAATCTTAACTTAAAAAAATACTGCATTTCTGCATATCCCAAGCTGAAAACATACATGTGGAAAAACATACACTAGGAAAACCTTTCATTCTCTATGCCCTTAAAACCATTACAACAGTAAATGGAAACAGCTCTGAACCATCTTTAGCTAAACACTGCGCCACAGCAGGTGCCTAGACACAACAGGAAGGTGTGTGGAACCCAAGGCTGAGGACATTCCTGCAACTCCCCCTTGACTCACCAATGGCCCAGCACTTTGCTTTGGTACTCCAAAGCAAAGATATGCAGGTATCCAGCCCACATTAACAGGTACAGTTCTAGTCCCAAAAGAACTCTAAAATAAATTCTATAGGATACGAACAGCTGAGAAAATACAGTTTCTTCTCACAACAAGTTTTCCCACTTTTAAACCAAGAAACACATTCTGAAGATCTATGAAGCTCACTTTTAAGTACAAATTAATTTATTGTAACAATGTCAAAAGTAAGGGAAATCTCACGATGAATCTGCCTTTTTTTTCCCCCCATGATAAACAAAGTGTTACAGACATGAGACGTCAGTAAGAAACTGTCTGGGAAGAGATAATTCCAAAGCGACTCCTCTAAAAAAAGAAAGCAGCTGGGTGGTGTCTAGTCAAGGCATGATAAGTTAGTTAAAAAACAGACTGGAGAGTGCTGATACTACAGCATGGTTACAGCACGTACGAATCTGAGCAAATGTAACCAACAGAAAAAAAAAAAAAAAAAAAAAAAAAAGGAAGTCCAGTATTTTAGAGAATGGCAAGAACAACAAACGCACAAAAGACATGTTCAAGTTTGCTTGTGCTAATGTCCTTCTATTAAAATTCTGCTTTAAAGAAGAATTCATCTTTAAGATGAAGAATTAAAGAATTCATCTTTAAAGAGCTGCTTAAGAGATTTTCCTTCCTTGTTACAGTGAACTGTAGGTTAACCAGAAACTTGCTGATGTGTTTGTGGAGAGCTATCTCCATCTGCATTTAGCATGCTTGTTTTCTCACAAACACTCTAAAAATCACAAAGATTTGTCCTGTGCTGCTTTATTTCCATGGTATGAGGCTCTCTTGCAGAGACCAGTTAACAAAAAAAGCTTAACTGATGTTTAGTTTGGTTTTAAATGGAGCAAAAACAAAAAAAAAAACAAACCAAAACAAAACAAAACAAAAAACCAAAAAAACAGAAGACTTTCCTGTATAAAAAAAATATGTTCTGTGTGTCCTGGTTGGATAAAGAACAGAACTGAGTCACAGTGTTGTACCTTACCACAACTTCTCGGAATGCAGTGGTGTTGCCCTTGACTTACAAAAGCCAAACAAATCATGCCTTTCTTCTACAGAACTGTTTCCCAGGCAACCTTAGGAGTTAAGTCCCTAAATCAACAGTTGTATATCACAAGTTAATTCATTCTTTTTTTTCCCCCCTCCATTTCTATAATGAAAAAGCTGCACAAGTGGAAAGGCAGCCAAGACATGCCTTTCATGCAAAAAAGTCATGTTTAGATGGGGAGGCAGGATAACCAACTCCTCAGAATTTTTTAAGTCTAATTTTCATCTCATACTTGATTTATTCACATGGAAATCTATTCATTTAAATCATTCAGTGTCTGATTTTCATTCTTTCTTGCTTCAGAATTACTCTGTTTACATCAGCTCTAGCTGTCCACAGAAGAACCTGGGAAAAATATTTTGCCTGTATTTCAGCATCTCCTTTTTATATTAGAAAAAAAATGACAAACTTTTCTGCTTCCTAAAGACACTAGGTACTAGCTAGCATTTGACACTCTGAATAGGTCAAGTTCTTATTTAAATATTAAGTACTGCCACCTCAACTACTGTGCAAGATCACATCTACAATGTACCAAATAAATTACTGAGCTCAGCTCAGTGTGTCTGTGGGAATAACACATGGGCAGTATGGTGCTGCCCTTCTTAAAAAGGCATTTGCAGAAGTAGCATGTTTTTGATAAGGAGCTCTTATCTCTGTTGTTGTTGTTTTAGTACCTCCAGAAGGGTACTGCAAAATGAGGTCTGTGCTATCAGACCAACACCTCATATCCTTTTAAATATATAGGTTCTTATAAACTTCAGACACAGAGAAGTCAATTCCTCTGGCTGCTGGGTTACATCTAGTTTACCAGGGCAGATGGAAGCACATGCAGCGCAAATTAACGTACCCGGCTTCTGCATCAACACACATGTGGCCACCACGTCTACTCAGCCCTTCAGGTTACAGGCATGTTCTGGTCTGGGACATGACACCCTCACATGCCCCCACTAAACATTTGTATCACTCATGGGTCCTGCTGTGTGGCACCAGAAAGACCACATGAGGCTCTGCCCTTGCATTCACAAAACCTGAGCAATTTAGTCAGCTAAAACAGTTGGGCTCTCCTGTTGTCTATGAGTTCAGGTTATTAAGCAATTTCCTTTCAGCTCTCGCCGCACGGATTGCACAGTTGTATTTTTCATATTGTCCCTAATCAAGATAAACCTGTTGTTTTTACTGAGTGCTTAATTTTGTTTTGTTAATCAAACATGAGGAAAATATTTTCAACACTTTTGTATTTCTCAAATAGAAAACATAACTTCCTACACTCTTAAGGCATTCTAAGCATCCCTTTTCTGGTCAAAACTAGACACAGTTGATTGCTAAAACTTGAAAGGAACACACAAATGCCTTTCCGTGAGAACAATACCCTCCATTTGGCAAGGAAAACAGCACACTGTTCTCAGTAGTGATGAGCATTGTAAAACCTGTCTGTGTACATGAGAGAGGAAAATCTTGTTCCTTTGATAATCATGCCCACCCACAGACACTTACTGGACAGTTACACACATCTGGAATGATCAGATTTTCAGAATGCACATGAGCTGCATTGGAGACTGGCAATGGTGTCCTTCTTATTTGATTTCAGTTGCTTACACCCTATGCCACAAAGCCCACTCTTCCAGAAAAATGACTGAGAATATATGGCTTTGCTATTGCTTTGGCACTGCTCTTTTCACAGATCTTTACCTATAGAAAATCCAGCAAAGAATCTGCCAGTCTTGCATTAATCCACTCAGGAGCTTTCTTTTTAGGAGTTTCAGAGAAGACATGCAAGACGTTGACATGCTTGGCTTCCACAGAAACCAGTCCTAACCTGCGCAAGGAAATTGCAGTTTAATTAAAATATTTCAAAAACTGATGCTATCAAATTAATGCTAAGTCTGTGGGAGGAAAGATATTACTTTACTGGAGAGTGGTTTCTATATTTACAACTGAATTAGGTAGGAATACATTTAAGTTAAAGCAATATACAATGTACTTCAAGTGATAAATGTCCAAAAACAGACATTTATATCAAGATAATGAAACAATGCAAGATTTTTATGTAGCCAAGACTGACAAGAAAATGTAAACATGTTACACTTGGAGAATACGGTGAACATGCCTTATTTTGCCTTTCTCTCCTGTCAACGTCTCCTACAGCGCTTCCAGGGCTTTTCTCACTGCTGTCTCACAGTTTTATTGACTCCCTCTCTCATACACCTTCAGTTACCTTCTTGTTGGCAAGTTACAACTTTGTATCACCAAACCACCTTATTTGATGTAGTTCGAAAAATGACAGCTTCACCTTGTTCTGCTAGGTTAAAAGCCTTCTCCTCAGGACATCACAGTTTATAACAGTATTCCTTCCTATGGAAGAACTCCTTCCACAGAACCAGACTCACCAGGGCTTCCTGGGAAGCCAAAACACATCGCTTCAAGCTCCTTGTGCCGTGACAGTGTCAGAATGTGGCTGCTGCTTCTTGGATGTCCACCCCTCTGCACAGAGTGACACACGGGAACCCAGAAAAAGGATTAAAAAAAAAAAAGGTCATAAATTGTTTTAACCAGCTCTGCTTTCTTAGCCTGGCATGATATCCCAGCTCCTGCTCTATCTGCTCAAGCCCACCAATTTACACTATAGAGCAAGAAGAGTGCTTGGGAAAAGGTCTGCACTTAGTTGATACTGTTTTTCTTGCTGTCTTTGGTTCTTTCCCCCAGATGCTAGCAAGCTCATTCCAAGGCTGGGATGCAGATCTCGTGCAATTTCATCTTTCCCACTGGGCCCAAACCATCACCACAGCCTCATTATGAGCCTCAGGGGGATCACAGGAGATGTATGGGGACAAAGCAATGGAAAATAAATGCACGGCTTAAATCCCGACATCCAGGTACTCTGCGGAATACGTGGCCAATATGCAAAATAAGTCAGACAGAGCCTGGTATTACACTGTCTGGAGAAAGGGACAAATGACACAGCTGGCAGAAATTTTAACAGAAGCCTTCCTCCAGTCCCACTGAACCAATGGAAAACATCCCAATGCAAGAACTCTCTGGCTGCTAATGTACTTGACACCTCAACTCCATACTGTGCATGCTGCTTTTCACCAGCTACAGACAGCTCACAGTGCCCACTGATTGGTGCTGTCAAAACAAGCGGGAGGTGCTAACCATATTCCAGTGCTGCCAATTATCATAAATACATCCCTTCCATATTTTGGACAGGCTCTCTGTTCCTGTAGGATACACAGCATTCCCTGGAGAGATACACAACATTCCCCTGGGGCATTGTAATTTAAGAGCCTGGTTAACAGAATGGGGAAACAGATCTGATTTCCATCTCATACGTAACAATTCTGAAAAGCACCAGCTAGAGAACATCCTTCAGAAAGACCAGTGAGATCAGCAGGAAAACCCATCTTCCTTCTCAGTGCAAACGACAAAAAGGAAAGGGACAGTTTTTTTGTGTCTTCATTTAAGAGATTGGACAATTCAGAAAATTGGTTTGTTAGTCATAATTGCTAGCTTCCCCTTCAAAATTCACAGCAAATGTCTTGAAACCCTTACAGAAAATTTTGATGCCTTACCTTCATTACAATCAGAAGTCATCTTCTATTTATTTTCTTTTTATCAAAAGGAAGGAGGGAGAAAGATTTTAACCTTCTCAATATAAGGTCTTCAAAACACCATATGCAATTCAATCTGCTAAGAGATTGGTGGGGAAATTCCATAGCAGCGATGTGGTCACACACAGGTTTAACTCTGCCCCCGTGTGTACAAACGTTAAAATACACCCTTCATTCCATTATCTGGGCTCTGAGCTGTTTTTCTGTTAAAGGATGCATTACTCTATGACACCAATTAAATGACATCTACATCATGTTGCTACTGGTCACATTTTTTCCCCAAAGAATGCACTGGCCATATGCCTGTAGCCTGTACCACTGAAGTGTGAAGAATAACAAGTGAAAAGAACAAACAGTATAGTCCACGATTTATAAGAAAGATGGTCTCCTTGAGACTGACAAAACTGGGGACCTACTTTAACTTCTGAGCTTTACCATGCATGCCCAGCATGAACTTCAGCAGCTTGTTTGATCAGTGCATGAATTCCTACTCAGAAGTGCACATAAAACCACCTCTGGCCCATGGGGACGTCTGCATCTGTAGAGATTCCCCAGGTGTGTCTCACCAGCCATCTACACCAGCATGCAGGGATACTAGGCTCTGCCAGGCCAACCCAGGCCACCAGGGAGGATGCAGGCTCCGGGGAGCGGGATAGGCCCTGCATCCACCCAAGCCTCCCAGCTATGAGGGCAGAAGCACGTGATGGCTCAGGGAACAGTCTCCTGCCATGCCCTGGAACTCCAATTTGCTGAGTCATTGTAGGGCAACCTCTGGTCAGCTGCCACTAACTCAAACAGGCGTTAACCAAAAGGAGAAACTTTAAAAGTATGTTGCCAAGCCCCACCAAGATATGTGCCAGCAATTGTGCACAGGGTCAAGGCACTGCACAAGCACAGACCTGCCAGGCACAGCAACCCTCAGTCCCCCCTTTTAGTAAAGAACTGGATTGGGAAGAAAAGTACATAGGTTGTGCTGCGGCACGCCCTGTGTTGACTATCACTTAAGTGACTTTTGATTTCAGCTTACACATTACCTTGTGTGAACTGAGATTAATCCACAGACTTGTAGCTATTCACGTGAGAACTCACAGCACATCGGCAGCTCCGCCATCCTCCCCCCGCCCAGGGGCAGCACCATCGCTGTTAAATGGGCTGGGCAGGAAGCGGCCGCAGCAGAGCCAGCCTGGCAGCGTGAGGGGCCATGGCGACCTACGTGGAGCTGAACACCGGAGCCAAGATGCCCATCCTGGGGCTGGGCACATGGAAGGTAACGGCTTGAGAGAAAAGCATTTGCTCTGCAGAGCTCCCTGGCACTAAACTCCATTACTTCTGCTCTGCTCTGCCTGGCTGCGGGACTGAGCCTGTGTGAGAGCGGGGCTACGGAGAAATGGCTGGAGGTGGGCTTCAAGACCCGGAGCACTGCTCTTGGGAAATAAATAAGATCAGGGAGGGTTACTTTCTGTAAGGTAGTTTTCCCACTCTTCTTTTCCTAGGAAACAAGTACTTGAGCTGTCCTGATTTGAGCTTCTTAAGAAATCATTGTTGCTTTCAGTCCCCACCAGGGCAAGTGACAGCTGCAGTGATGGCTGCAATCGATGCTGGATACCGCCACTTTGATGGGGCCTATGTGTACCAGAACGAGAAGGAAGTTGGGGATGGGATCCAGCAGAAAATCAAGGAAGGC